>NC_051861.1:98699380-98999380 GCF_015732765.1 Culex quinquefasciatus
AAGTGCGACAAAAGGCCAAAGGGATTTCAGGCCAGGAAAGTCAGGATGCGTTTGTCGCACGTACAAGCTAGACTACCGTAAACATTTGTAATTATAACTCGGGACTCCAGCAATCAACTTCAACCAAACTTTGGGACAATGCACAGAATGGTGAGTCAAACAAAACGTGTTTGTTATTGTTTACATTGCGTTCTCTCGTTTTTGAATATTCAAGGTCAAACATTAAAACGCGTTTTTCTCGGAACGTCAAAATGGCGGGTGCGACAAGATAGCACGACGACGTCGACGTGTCTCTTGAGGGAGTTTGCGAAAGTTGACAAGCTTTCGACTCGTTTGATGTTTGAAAAAAAAAATTGGTTGAATTCTTTCATTTCTGAATATTAAACAATGGTTTTATCAGATAAAAAATTGAAATATCCCAAATTGGGTTATTCATTCCCAACTCAACGAAATCAGAAAAAGTTGCCCGACCTTCGATTTGCTTGTAACTTTGTCCTGGGGGGTTATTTTGGTCTCTGATCACAAATCCGAGGACCATTTTTCCAGGACTTTTGAGTCGGAGTCGGAGCGGAGCCGGAGTCGGTGGAGTCGGGTCTTTTTAGGGACCTGGAGTCGGAGTCGGAGTCGGAGTTAACTATAATTCAACAAAAAATATGTTTTGTATTGTTCAGTATTTGCTATAAAACAGCTTACTTAACGAAACTTCTTTTATTTTTAAATTGTTTTTCAAGTCGCTTGCGCTGCGTTGCCATTTCTTCCATTTTTTTTAAATTTATCAAATACACCCAACCGGCGGTCGCATGATTGTGATGCATGGCGGCATGAAAGTATATCAGATTTTGCATGAAAATTGTTCTCATGCATTTTTTGCGTTATATAGGTATGACATTTATGCCCGTTACCGACAATTATCGACATTACCGACTGCTGTTTGCTGGTATTGCGAAAATCTTAACTGAACGACCACCGCGCCATGGACGAATGATGAATTGCGAGGTTAGATCACCAACATATTCTTTTCTCTGAAGTGTTGCTCGTGAACGCGCCAGCATTATATGTGTTGGTGAGAACTGCAGATCCCTGACATGTTTACACACGGGCAAAAATTATCTACGGACCTGCTGCAAAAATGTTATAAAATGTAACATTTTCTGCAGCAAATCCACTGTTGCAGATTTCGATACATATTTTTCCTTTGTGTGTACCATTATGTTTTTGAAGCTTTTCAATGTGATTGAATAGCTCTAATTGTGTTTTTTCGCTATGATCACTAAAAGATAACCTTTTAATCCCCTCTTGCCTGAGTATGTAGTATCATAACTCAAACGATTAAAAACAATATTGGTTATTGATTCTTGACAGCTTGCCTATATGTATGTACCCTTTCAATTCAAATTTTACCAAATTTAATCCAATACTTTCTGAAAAATGTATAAACACAGTTGTTTACTAGTTCTCTATTTAAATCTGAAAGGGTTAGGTAAACTATTTTGAAATCGTTGCAAATTATCGTTGAACAAATCTTAAGACTTCAGCATAGCATAGGATTTCAAGATCAACAATATGTATGGATAAATGATAGGATTTCAATTTATATTTCAATTTTTTTTTCAAAAATCAAAATCAAAATGATATTCAACCGATAGGAATTTTCTCCCACGCCAATACGCCAATACGGAAGGTGATTATCATTGCAACTCAATGTACATAAAAAATTTGTTCTTGGCAAGGTAGCTTAAGAGTCCTTTTGAAATCTTCGTAACCTAGAAAATATTTGACCTGTGGATTTTTGTTTTTATCCAATTTAAGGTTTTTTCATATATTTCGATGGAGACGCACGATCATTCCTGAAGCTTCGTTTTAGGTGAAAATTCAAGAAGTATCGGGCGCTTTCTTTTAAATATCTAGAAATTTTATTAATTAAAATAAATGAAAAAAGTCCTAGTTAAAAACGTAAGCGTCCTTTCCACGAAGATTTTTTTAGGTACATTGATTTGCAATAATAATCTCCAACAGCCATGGCGTGATGTCCATGTACGTCTTTAAAAAAATCAATGGAGCTACAAAAATATTTTCGTTTAAAATTGTTATTTAAAAAAAGGTGACTTATAAGTAGCACAGTGAATAATCAAACTGTGCTTCTTATAAAAGTCAGCCTAAAAGTGAACAGATGAAATGTTAAATCGATTATTTAGACCAGCTTTCTTTTAATGATTCATTAAAAACTGACAATTCAATGTTTTAATTTATTAACTTTTAATAAATTTAATGCAAATTTAAGGTTAAGTAAATTAACCCAAATTTACTAACAAAACTATTTTTCTGAAAATGCCTTCAAAACAAAAAATATTTTTTTATATCTGTTTCAATTACGTATACAACTTTTTCGTTTTTTCACTTAGAGAGTATTTAAATAATCCTATTTATCAATGTTTTCAAAATAATAGTTAACTAACTTTTAAAACATTTAAAAATATGTAGAGTCGGAGTCGGAGTCGGAGCCAACCATTTGTTGAAAGCTGGAGTCGGAGTCAGAGTCGGCTAACCTCAGAAAGCCAGAGTCGGAGTTGGAGTCGGAGTCAGTTGGAACTGAAAGCCGGAGCCGGAGTCGGAGTCAGAGTCGGCTAATATCAGAAAGCCGGAGTCGGAGCTGGAGTCAGAGTCGTTTGAAATTTGACCCGACTCCGCAGCCCTGCATTTTTTGATATCTCGCGACAGAGTTGCTGACCAGCCCTTTCATTTTTAATCATTCGAAATAAGACAAGTTTTTTAATAATTAGCAACCAGAAATGGCTAAGATTTTAAAATTTGGTTTTTATAGGAACTTTTATGTAAAATTGGACCCCCAATTTGATGAACGTCTTAAAATTAAAAAAAAATCTTTCTTGTCATAAATAAGTAAATAAAAAAAGGCATTTTTCGTTACTAAAAATATCGATGGACATCTCGTGAAAAAGTTATACTTAATTATAAAATTTCTTGTTTTTGATGTTTTGCAGGGTAATTTTTAGAGAGTAATAAAATAACATAAAGTTGTCGAGTAGATTCAATGTTGTTGTTGTTAATTCATTTATTTCTGACAGCTCTAACCTTCTTGGTCATTTGCTGACCTTAAGCAGATTAATTAAATCATCAAATGAGCAATTCTCTGAGATTTCGGTCATTCGATTTTTTTTTTGTATTTTTTAATCCGGCTGAAATTTTTTGGTGCCTTCGGTATGCCCAAAGAAGCCATTTTGCATCATTAGTTTATCCATATAATTTTCCATACAAATTTGGCAGCTGTCCATACAAAAATGATGTATGAAAATTTAAAAATCTGTATCTTTTGAATGAATTTTTTGATCGATTTGATGTCTTCAGCAAAGTTGTCAGTATGGATACGAACTACACTGGAAAAAATTATACACTGTTAAAAAAATTTTTGGTGATTTTTTATTTAACTTTTTGTCACTAAAACTTGATTTGCAAAAAACACTACTTATTTTTTTTATTTTTTTATTTTTTTATTTGTTTAAGAGGACATCAAATGCCCACTTTTCAGCAATTTTCAGGTTGTGCAAAAAATCTTTGACCGAATTATGAATTTTCGAATCAACACTATTTTTTCAAAAATCAAATTATTGGTCGCAAACATTTTTCAACTTCATTTTTCGATGTAAAATCAAATTTGCAATCAAAAAATACTTCAGCGAAATTTTCAAAAAGGGCACCGTTTTCAAGTTATAGCCAGGTAACTTTTTTGAAAATAGTCGCAGTTTTCCATTTTTTAAATTAGTGTGCATGTTTGCCCACCTTTGAAAAAAATATTTTTGAAAGCTGAGAAAATTCTCTATATTTTGCTTTTTAGAACTTTGTTGATACGACCTTTAGTTGCTGAGATATTGCCATGCAAAGGTTTAAAAAGCAGGAAAATTTATGTTTTCTAAGTCTCACCCAAACAACCCACCATTTTCTGACGTTGATATCTCAGCAACTGATTGTCCGATTTTCAATGTTTAAATATGAAACATTCGTGAAAGTCTCCGATCTTTCCGAATTTTTTTTTTCATTTTTTTTTATTTATTAAAGCTGAATTTCGCACTTCGCAGCATACATGCACGCAGAAAAATCTGATTGCGAACTTGGCAAAATGTTGGTTACAGCTGCTAAACACGATTGTCGTCTCAAAGCCGGCAAACATGTTTGTCAAATTCAACCTAACATGTTTGTGGTTTCAACAAACATGTTTGTCATTGCCACGGCCTGACATGTTTGTAAATACAATAAACATTTGGGATGATTTAACAAACGTGATTGTTGATTCAAGGATCATTTTTGTGAAAATAAAAAACCGGGGTAGGCTTTTCTTCTTTTTCTTGGTTTTCTTTATATAAACAAAAGCTTCTTTTGATTACATTTATTTCCACATTTTCAACTCATATAAATGCATCACAGGGAGTTCCGGCCACACTTATTTGACAGGCATTTTCGCTGGACACCAAATAGAAACATCAGCTGCTGGAGACATGGAGAAAGTTATCTGAAACTGAAACTTCTGAAAAATCAAACTGCTCAAAAAAAGGCATAGCTTTTACCTGATTATACCTGGAAAAAAGTCCACCAGCCTAGTTATATGGAACGAACAATTACTAGAAAAGGAAAATATTAGGTTTGATTATAAATCGAATAACTAATTAACTAGATACTTACCTATTCAGTAAAAATCCTTAGAATTCCACTTTTTTCACTTCGGCCATCTTGATGTTGAGGTTGGAGTAAAAACATACACTGTTAATTTTCCTTACACGTTTAAACGAGTTTAGTTTCAAACAACAAACTTGTTTGTCAAATCGGCAAAATGTTAGTAGAACCGAGAAACGGTGATTATTAAAATATTAAAATGTGTTTGTGGTGCTTATAAACCGTGATAGTTGTTTGTAATAAACTGTTTTGTTAATTCAAACTTACACAATTTTGGTGCGTGTGCTAGGAATATTCACCTACCTTACTGGAGTAAGGTTAGGCTCGATTTACCTTATGCTATTTTTGCATCTTTACAATTATTTTACAATTTACATCAATCTACTTTTACATATGCCTAAATATTCGGTGATTTGTTGGCTGGTGAGCGGCGGTCGATAGCGGTGGGTGGCGGGCGGTGGGCGGTGGCGGCTTGGCGGCGGTGGGTGGCGGAAACGAAATAAGCAGATGAATGCAATGTATGCATTAGTTTTGATTAAATCACAGGTTTTGCGAAAAGTTTAGCAGGGTACCAACTGACACCCCCAGTGAGATTGAGCATCTCTTTTAAGGGGGTGTTGGAAGTTTTGTTGACACTACTTGCTTATCATCGGTGGCAATGTGATTTCTCACTAAGCATTTATTTTGTTGCATGGTTGCTTTCTGGGCAAGGTGGATCGAATTTGAGGAGTAACCGGGGAGTGGGATTTGGCATTAGATGAGGAAACTGGAGAGACGACTTCTAATGAGGACTTTCACTTCGCCTTTGAATTTCTGAAAATTTCGTTCAGATTTCATGTTGGCAGGAAGTGCATTATGCGCTTTTTTTGCTTGGTATGCAAATGTTGTTTTTCCAGCTTCAGTTCTAGGCCGTTTGAGGACTAGATTTCCTTTGCTTCTTAATGTGTATTTGTGGTTGACTTTCTCGAGCGATTGATTGTGGTGGGCTTTTGGCTTGAACAGCATGTTGTGCACTTGGATAAGACTCTGCAGTGCCAGGACAGGAAGAATTGATGGAGGAGCATCATTGAAGAGTTCAAGTGTTGCATGGAGCCTGGGTTTCCGGAAAACAGCCTTCAAGCAACGATTTTGTGTAGATTGCAGCGGTTTTAGAGCGGTCTTGGCAGCATTTCCCCAAATCGACACCAGATATTGCAGCTTCGACTGGACGAACGCGTGGTACATGTCAACCAATTGCTTTGTTGGGACGTACTTTGACACCTTCCATAGAAGACCACACGTAGAGCTGAGGCTTCTCTGCAGGCATTTGATGTGAGGGGTCCATTTCAGATGTCTATCGAAGATGAGGCCGAGATATTTGAATGTTTCAGCTTCCTCGATCCTTGTGCTGTTCACGATCAGCTCTCTGTAGGGGTCTAACGTCCGGTGAGGCGTATGGAACAGCATAAAGTTGGTTTTTGACAAGTTTAAGGACAACACGTTCTCAGCGAAGTATCCAAGCAGTTTGTTCAAATCTTCCGTCATTTTTTCAACGATGGAGTCAGCTTCAATACCGACATATGATAGAGAGGTGTCGTCGGCAAACAAGCGAGGCTTCCCATGGAGTTTCAGCTTGTATAAATCGTTGATGTAAACCAGAAAGAGAAGCGGCCCCAGATTACTCCCTTGGGGTACACCGACTGACATCCCTCGGACATCGCTGCATGCTCCATTCGTTACGACGTACTGTTTCCGGTCAGTTAGGTAGTCCTTGATCAGGTCGTTTGAATTCCCCCGAACACCATGGCAGTCCAACTTCTTGAGCAGCTTCTCGACCATGCCGATGGTATCGAACGCTTTACGGAGGTCCAGGAAACAGACACCCACGATTTTGCGTTCATCGAAGGCCTCGTAGATCTCGTCCACGAGCTCGATAGCTGCTGTTAAGGTGCTGGATCCTGTCCGGAACCCGTACTGATGCGTGTATAACAACTTCTTTTTGAGAAGGTAATCCGTTATACGTCCCACGAGGAGTTGTTCCAGGATCTTGCTGAGCACCGAGAGTACCGATATCGGCCTGTAGTTGTTGACGTCGGTTTTGCTTCCGGCCTTGTGAATCGGGATAACTCGAGCTGTCTTCAGGCTAGGTGGAAATAAAATCAAGACTAAAATTTCAAAAAGGCGTAATATTTAATGTTTGGCTCTTTTGAAATGTTAGTCTTGATTTGAAAATTTAAAAGTATTGTTTTCGAAAAGATCGGAAAATTTCCCGAATGTTTTAAATTATGGACAAACTAATGATGCAAAAATGCTTCTTTGGGCATACCGAAGGCACCAAAGAAGTTTCAGTCGGATTAAAAAAAAAACAAAAAAAAAAATTAAGAAAAAAGACCGATTCCGTAGAGAATTGCTTAGCAACCAGCGAAAAAGCTGGACTTGTTCCGACGCGCTTATTTTCCGAACTGTTTATTTATTCAAAAAAATGTCATTTAATAAAAATCATCAGAATAGTTTTCTTTTTGATCATTTCACAACAAAATAGTCTAATCCTTTTTGCAGCATCCATGCTAGTTACACAGATAAATCGGTACTCTTTTGCCCGCAAAACGAGCAACCCAGCAGTGGCCAAGTTGAGGCAGCACAAAGTCATTAGTTACGGAAGGCTCATGCCGCGAAAACTGAGTAGCAGCAGACGCGATGTTCTTGAGCTGATGCTTTTTTTAAAACCTCAATAGAGAGAGAGAGAGAAAAAAAAGCTCCAACAAGGAAGTGCCAGCCCCCGCAAGAGTGATGCAAGTCCTGGAAGAGCTTAGGCACTTATTTTCAACCACGATGATGATGACAGAAGCGGTGGGTTTTTAAGTTGCATAATTTTTTAATGGCACATTATAATAATCTTTCAACTCGATATTTTTTCTCAGAATACTCTATTTTTCGGATTTTTTTTTACCATGGTCCACAGTGACCCAACCCTGTACCACTCCCCCCCGCAAAGAGACCTTGGGCTGTGCCCACCATCGACACTGATGGATGATGATTGTTGAAGGGAAAAGCACATCGCAGTTGTACACTTCTGGCTCCGACAAGGACCTGGCCATGGCCATGCAGGAGGACTTTACTCCGTGCGTGTGTGTGTGTGCAGTGTAAGTCAGCAATTTGTTTCCACCGTGCTTGCTGGTCTTGTAGGCTTTCGAAAGTTTCTTAGACTATGGAGTAGAGGAAACAGGAAAAGAAATGTTACACCAACCCGCCCTCCCCTCCTTAGATGTGTTGTCATAATCTAAGATGATGTTATTGGGTGTGTTGTACGTACTTCATTACCTTGCGCGACGAGAGGAACTTTGGGTGTGGGAAGTCAAGAAAATGATGGATCATAATCGCATTTACCGGTTATTAGAGGAGTCTCGCTGGACCGTGTGAACGTCGGGAAGAACGAACTAATGTTCATAAGTGGGGTAGTTTATCTTGGTAATTTGTAAGGATGATTGACTTTGTCAAGTGGTAACATAACTAATGATGGTTGAGGAGTTTTTATTTGGGACACACAAAATATTTAAACAGCCCTAATCTTGTAGAACATATTTAATCTGGGGAAAATCATTCTGTTTGGCAGGCTAATGATTGTATTTTCCCTCTATTGAAACTAGTTTTCTTGTCAATATTTCGGTAGGAACATGATTGCCCATTTTCTTAAAATTTCCAAATAAGTTGGAACGGTTTTATAAGTGATTTTGAGGATGACTAGATGGTCTTAGAATTTGGTAGAACTTGATTTAACCTAATTTGTAATTTCTGGGATCAAAAACATCGTTCCATTTTTTTTTTGTGCTGGTATAAAAAGAAAATATTAAAGAGGTAAAAATTTTACCTAATGGCTAGGGTTAGTGAAATTTCACGATTTCACGGACAGCGTGAAATCCGCGAAATTTGTCTTTTTCCGCGAAATCCCGTGAAATTTTATGTTTGTGTGAAACTGTAACGATTTTTTTTAATATTTTATCAAACTCAAACAGGAATAAAAATAATTCAAAGATCTACTGTAGAATCAAGCGAGTGAAAATACCCTTGTGAAATTTGATGACCGTCCGCGAATAGTGTGAAATTCTTGATATTTATAAATTTTCTAAGATCATTTTTTTCTTCAAACATCTTCAATATTTCAACTATAAAGACTTTTTTATGTAAATTTTATAAGTTTTCAATTGAAAAGCATGATATGAACCATTTGAAGAATTGTTTAAATTTATCAGATTTTGGGAACTAACAAAATTTAGAAGTATTTTTTAACTAAAGTAAAAATTTTACTACTATTTAGTTTGAACATTAAAATTTCAAAAAGAAGTATGCTTTGTTTTATCCAAAATTAAGTGAAGAGTATTTATTATCTTCGAAATCTCATTTTAAAAACATGTCAGATTTTTTTCTAAGTTCTGTTTAATTTTAGCGATATCTGATTATTTGGGTGGATGATTCCCCTTTTTTTGTTTGCTGTTTTCATTTTAAATAAAAATTTTGATTTTGTTACAAATTATATTATTTTTGCCTATTGATTTAAAATTTTGTTTCTGAAGAGATGAAATCCTTAAAAAATATTTTGAATGGACTAAATGTTGCAAAAAATTCAAACTATTTCACTCATTTTGGATGAACAAGATTGTTGATTCTTGCTTTGATATGAAATTAAATAAAATGTAAACTGCTAAAACAGAAGCAAATCAGCGAAACATTTTTGATTTATTAGTTGAATATCAAAAATGAAGATCAATAAATGATTATACGCATGCCCTACATTTTGTTTTAAAATATAAAAAGAGCTCATCCATAAACTAGGTGGAAACTTTATTGTTTCACGTTCAAATTTAGTGAAGATTTTTTTAGTTTATTGAAGAATAATATATAATGAAGCATAAAAAGTAGTTTCTGTGATTTAAACAAAAGATTTTCAGAGTTATTTTAACATTTTTCACGTTCCGCGAAATTTGCGTGAAATTTTGTGTTTTGAAATTGAGGTCCCCGTGAAATTTGCTATTTTCGAGCGTGAAAAATCACTAAGCCTACTAATGGCCCCTGGGCTATTTTATGCTTTTAAGCTAAAAATGAACAAAACAGAATAATATTTAACCATTAATATCCAAAAGTGAACTTTGTATGGGAAAAGTAAAAAAATATATGGAGAAACTAATTTGTCTAGGATTTTATCAGCAGGTGGCACTGTTTCCATACAAATATTCGCAAAAGTGAGATTCTCATAGGAAATTTAATGCTCTGCAACTTTGTCGAAAAGCAAAACCGTACTAGTAATTTGTAAGTCATTTTTGTTTGAATATCATTTTCTTACTAACATTAGTCTTTAATATCAATGTTTTTAACTTTACCATATTCGCTCAAAATCGTCACATCAAATCTGGAGTTTTTTTTTTTGAAAAGGTCCAATAAACCAAATTTTCAGTATTTGCTTTTTGGGTGTTTTTGAATACCCGTGACTCAATGCGGTTTCATTAACACCCAAAAAGCAATAACTGGAAATTTGGTTTATTGGACCTTGTTTAAAAAAAAAACTCCAGAAATAGTAAAAGCAGGGGGTAATTTCATGCAGTAATTTTTGTAATTTTTTGTATGCTGGAGTGAAATAATTTTTATTTAACTTTTTAAAATTCCGTACAAACATATTTCCACTTGTTTTTTTTTTTTTTTTGTTAAATGTAATTCAGGGAACCAAAAAAGCGACCTTTGAGCCACAAGGATAATTGGCCAAAAATGCAGGGAGTAGTAAATTTTTTAAAGCTTATGATTTTTCAAAAATAATCTAAATTCACCCTACAAAACATTTTTATATCATTTTAGGCCGCTACAAATATTTTTGGAAGTTTATATTGTAAATTTTACGTTGAACCTCTGCATAATTTGCGAATTCAGAAAACGTCAAATTATTATTTTTTAAATGCCAGTATCAAGAGGGTGCTGTGTCCTATCCATCGCTTTGTCCAACACAAATCTATCATACCAAGACTGCCATACCAAAGAGTAAAAAGTAAACAATCTTGGTTTTCGACGTAGGTGCAATTGTTTTTCATTTCTTCAAATGGTTTTGAATTGCAAAAAAATGTGTAGGCAAGATAATGGTCAAATAAATAGGCGTCCTGTTCACATATACAGTTAAACAAGTAGTTAAGGGCCTTATTTGTCCACATTAATTTTTGATCACGTTATCTGTGTTCACCTGAATAATCTTGAAATTTGTTATGCGGATTTATGATTTTACTGTTCCAACATGATATTTACAGTTGACTCACAGAAGAGTTAAACTATTTTTCAATGCTGGTTTGTATCGTTCTTTGTCATAAATGTAAAACTTTAAGCTAGTTTTTACCATTTGAACAAAAATCTAATAAAAATGTTATATCTACTACCAGGGATGGAATAATCACCAAAAGATTATTTTCGCTTGCGAACTTTCTTCACCCACGAAAAAGAGAGGCGGCGAATCACACAAAAAAAAAAAACGTTCCCGAACTGCTCCGCGAAAATCAATCTGTGCACCAATTAACATTGTTAACTCCGCTTTGAATACACACATTGCATATCTACAAAAAGTGACACTTGCAAGTGTAGTAGTGAGAAAGGAGAGTGATGCTCACTACGTTTTTTTTTATGAACGTCAAAACATATTTTTTGTTGATGATAACTACTCAATAAAAAAATATGTAAATTTGGATGGTGTAATTTTTGAAGGTTGAACATAGAGCAATTCCAGCTCAAATCAGGACTTTTTCTGGTACTTTTGTACCCGACCCTCTCCGATTTCAATGAAACACATGTTATCCTAGGCCTATATAAGTCATTTATGTGTATATGGAGCCAATAGAACTCGAGAATAACATTTGAGAAGAGCGTAACTTATTTAAATATTTTTGTATTTTGCATTTTATAAATTACTGTATCTCGAAGCCGTTGCATTGTATCAAAAAGTGGTCAAAGACAAACTTGTAGGAAATTGGACGGGCTTTCTAAAAAAATACACTGAAATAAAAATACACGCCAGTTCTATGAGAATTTTTGATTTTTAAGTTTAAAATTTAAATTTGAAGGCAACTTCATGATTTTTTTTCGTGTAAAAATTTTGAGGAAATAGCCTAAAATGTTACAAAAAGACTGACAAAAAATGCAAGATGGAGCAACTCACCTTAAAAAATACAAAAATCATTTACTGGAACTGTTTTTTTAAGTGGTCTTAACGTCCAAATTTTTAAAAATCGATAGTGGAAATCGATTTCCCAGTCAATTTTACATAAAAGTCTCCATATTGACCATAGTCCTATGTCTAATCCTTGTGAAGATACAGCGGTTTTAAAAATAAAAATGTCGAAAAAATAGGATATTTGGTGATTTTTGGCATTTTCTATATGACAGACATGATTTTACAGTCTCGTAAATATTTTTACCGGAAAGCTCGTCCAATTTCCCATATGTTTGCCTTTGACAGCTTTTTTATTTGACTCGTTTCAATATTTTCGTAAGCTTATTTTTTATTCAGGTTTCTACCACACTGAAAAAAATGTTCTATTTTCAGTTATGAACATTGTAGTTAAACTTATATCTGTAAGCCCATACATCCAATTGAAAGGTTGTCAAAGGAGAACTTATGGGAAATTGGACGAGCATTCCGGCAAAAATATTTACGAGACTGAAGAATCAAGTCTGTCATATAGAAAATGCCAAAAACCACCAAAAATCCTAATTTTTCGACATTTTTATTTCTAAAACCCCTGTAACTTCACAAGGATTGGACAAAGGACAATGGTCACTTTTATGTAAAATTGTCTGAGAAATCGATTCTCACTATCGGGTTTTTAAACATTTTGATGTACCACTTTTCAAAAAAAATAGTTTTAGTAAATGATTTTTGTATTTTTTTAGGAGAGACATATCATCCTGCATTTTTTTGTCTGTCTTGTTGTAACAACTAAGGCTATTTTCTCAAAAAAATTGAACGAAGAAAAATCGTGAATTTAACTTTTAAACATAAAAATCAAAAAATCTCATTGTCTTTGATTACTTTTTGATACGATGCAACAGCTTCGAGATACAGTAATTTTTAAATTGCGAAAGACAAAAATATTTAAATAACTTACGCCCTTCTCAAATGTTATTTTCGAGAACAATGGCTTGTATATGCCTAGGATAACATGTCTACAAAGTTTCATTGAAATCGGAGAGATTTGAGCTGTAATTGCTTAACAACCATGACTCAATGTTTTACTTATGACTAAATGTACTTGAGTTTATTTTATTGTAATAACAATATCAAGTTTCTTTCTTATTATTGGCAACACAACAATAATTTTGCATAAAATTCTAAACATTCCCATTTCCCGGGAAATAAACCATTCCAAGAATCGTCATCCTATATTTTCGGCCTTATGCTTTTCGACCTTTTGGCTTTCCAGTTTCCACTTTTTATCTCAAATTGTAAATTTGTAAGAGGGTAATTCTCTACCAACTCACACGAAATCGGGAAAAGTTGCCCCGACCCCTCTTCGATTTGCGTGAAACTTTGTCCTAAGGGGTAACTTTTGTCCCTGATCACGAATCCAAACGACCATTTTTGAACATGCGAAAAAAGAGGTGTTTTTCAATAATTTGCAGTCTGAAACGGTGATGAGATAGAAATTTGATGTCAAAGGGACTTTTATGTAAAATTAGACGCCCGATTTGATGGCGTACTCAGAATTCCGAAAAAACGTATTTTTCATCGAAAAAAAATCCTAAAAAAGTTTTAACAATTCTCCCATTTTCCGTTACTCGACTGTAAAAAATTTTGGAACATGTCATTTTATGGGAAATTTAATGTACTTTTCGAATCTCTATTGACCCAGAAGGGTAATTTTTTCATTTAGAACAAAATTTTTCATTTTAAAATTTCGTGTTTTTTCTAACTTTGCAGGGTTATTTTTTAGAGTGTAACAATGTTCTACAAAGTTGTAGAGCAGACAATTTTTTATATAGACATAATGGGTTTGCTTATAAACATCACAATTATCGCAATTTTACGAAAAAAAGTTTTGAAAAAGTTACTTTTTACGTTTCTCTTTGTTTCGTCGTCCGTGTCTGTCGCGGGTGACCATGAACGGCCATGATCAACGACGACCAACACTTTCAAAACTTTTTTTCGTAAAATTGCGATAACTCGTGATGTTTATCAGATGTTTATGTCTGTATATTAAAATTTGTGTAATTGTCTGCTCTACAAATTTTTAGAACATTGTTACACTCTTAAAAAATAACCCTGCAAAGTTAGAAAAAACACGATATTTTAAAATGAATTTTTTTTTCTTAATGAAAAAATGACCCTTCTGGGTCGATGTAGATTCGAAAAGTACATTTAATTTCCCATAAATGACATGTTCCAAAAATTTTTACAGTCGAGTAACGAAAAATGGGAGAATTTTTAAAACTTTTTTAGTGTTTTTTTTTCGATGAAAAATACGTTTTTTTTTCGGAATTCTGAGTACGATATCAAATTTGGCGTCTAATTTTACATAAAAGTCCCTTTGACACCAAATTTATATCTCATCACCGTTTCAGACTGCAAATTATTGAAAAACTAACTTAATCCACCTATGTGGTTGGAGCCTTCCTCACAACAATGGCTGTACACAAGTTTCATCTATTTTTTAGATCCGGCTTCCAAAAAGTACATCGATATCACTTAAGTGGCCATATCTCGAGACAGGGTTGCCAGATCTTCAATGTTTTAGACTCGTTGTAAAAATGTATTGTAACATTACCTAACGACCTATTTAATAAATTGTAGGATTGTTTGGGGAATGGAAAATGTACGGTTGCACCCTATTTGGTGTATTATTAAGATCATTTAGGAAAAATCATTCGACAAATGGTGACTGTATGGTTGTTGACTATGCGGGATGGTTTTAAGGCCCTGAAAGGCATGATTCCCAATCAGCCGGCCAAGTTTGTTTAAGAAAAAAAAAACATTCAAAAACTTGATTCAGAATGTTTCAACCAAAAAAGTGCATTCTTTGAGTTGTTTGTAGAAGCATTTTACATAAAGTGATTTTTTTTTTCATTTCAATTTACTAATACTGGACCCTGAATTCAGAACCATCATTGGACAGTAATTGCCCCAAAAGTGAATGATGTTGGGAGTGCTGATGTGACCATTTGAAAAAGTAAACGAGATATCATTAACTCATTGACGATCTTTGGAGAAATTGTGAGAGATTTTTACCATCGTGTTTCACCACATCTCACTTTTGTTGATGAGAAAAGTTTGCTAAAGTAGGAGGAAGTCTGCAGATGGATTCCGCCGCTTCACAAAACCCAACCCAACACCTATTCGCGCTTCTCGGAACAACTCAGAACCAAACCCGCCGCAAACGCTCCGAGTAATGACTCAATAATCTCGCCATCATCCGAAGGAATTCACCGAATCCACACCAAAGGTGACGGCAGCAAAGGTAGAAGCCCGCAAGGAATCTATTTCCAGTCGGCGGCGGCGGCGAAATAATTTAATCAACTCCATCCAACCAAACCAAGCCACTGACAGCACTCCTTCGCTCGGGAGCCAAGACCACATCAACTGTGCTGGCAGGCAGGCATGAACCCCCTCCGACCGGTGAGTACTTCTAAGGAATACCACGCGAGTAATGGTAACGAACACGACGACCACGGCAGTGATCCATATTCATTTGATGAGGAGAGGGGTGGGGGGGGTCCTTCGTGTGCCTGCAAGTTATGCTAACGGCACAACACTCTGGGACGCGTCGCGTCAGGACGACTTACACGGTTGAGGTAGTACAGGAACGCACTACCAGCTGATTTTTGGGCAACCATCCCCGTCAGACGGAACGTCCGACGGAGTCGTAGGTTCGGGTTAGAATAGCGATGTCTAAGCAAAAGTAAGAGAGCAACCCTAGGGGTTGCATACAAGTCGGGCGCATGCGAACGAACTGCCAGGGAGAGAGAGAGCGAGAGAACAACGCGACGTTTGACGTTTGACGCCGCAATCTAGTACTGCACCGTACGAACTCACGGAACTCGCGAGTGCCGCACTCAGCAGCATCACGAATCGACACACATCTCGAACTCGAAGCAACAGCTTCGAACCGTGTTTGGTGGTGAAGGATTACGGTAGGAGTGGGGGAAAAGCCGGAGGATCGACGGTTCACTCTCTAATACATAATTTATCCAAGGTCAAGTCCGGCCGCTGCTGCCGTTTTTGCTGAATATTTCAATCGCTCTCGAAGTGAGAACTGTGCAGTGCTAGAGAATTTTGCTGCGCGATGTTCTAGCGCTCTACAGGGTCGTTAGAATTTTGCTCAAGAGATGCATTCAGAAATTATGAGTAAGGGAAAGCTGGTGGAAAAGTTATCCAATTCACGAGATGAGTACAGTCCTTCAAAACTGTTATAAGTCCAGGGAAAGCCCAGGTTTTCAGATTTCCATTTTTCCGAGTTCAAGATACAAGTTTTTGCAACATTTACTTAAGAAAAAAAAACGACTTGAAAAAACTACACTAGAGGTGTGTTTATTTCATTACGGTAATTCTGCGCTAATTCACACAACAGCCCCGACCCATCTTCGATTTGCGTGAAACTTTGTCCTCAGGGGTAACTTTTGTCACGATCACGAATCCGAGGTCCATTTTATGATATCTCGTGATGGAGGGACGGTACGACCTCTTTTATTTTTGAACATGCAATAAAAGAGGTGTTTTTCAAAAAAATGAAGTCTGAAACGGTGACGAGACAGAAATTTGGCGTCTAAGGGACTTTTATGTAAAATTGTACGATTGATTTGATGGCATACTCAAAATTTCGAAAAAAACGTATTTTTTATCAAAAAAAAACACTAGATTAGTATTAAAAACTGTACCATATACCGTTACTCATCTGTATTTTTTTGGAAAATGTCATTTCAAGGCAAATTCGATGTACATTTCGAAACCCAGAATAGTATTTATTTAATTTTGAACATAATTTTTAAATTTTTAAATTTCGTATTTTTTAAACTTTGTTGGGTTATTTATTAAGAATTTAACTATGTTCTACAATGTTGTAGAGCTGACAATTACAAAAATTTTGATATGTAAAAATAAAGGGTTTGCTTGTAATCATCACATTTGGAATTCTTTGGAATTTGGAAGACGCATCTTTTTATAAAATGTACCGTTACCAAGTTACACTATTTATAGGTATAAATTTTCGATATCGATTTTGGCTTTTTGAATACTTCTTGAAAGAAAAGAATACCTGAAAACATAGTTATGAAAAACTGAGAAAATTACCTTCAGTTTTCTATCTATACTTTAAATATCGTGCAATTAGATTCTGAGATACTGCCTCACAAAGAATAAAAATCAATGAAAGTTAGTTTTCTTTAATAGCACTTAAGGCCGATGCAAATATTTTTCAAAATGCGTGGTCGAGGGGTGGCGGAGGAAAAAAAATGAAAATACAAGCCAGAACTTCACCTTTTCAAAAAAAGCCGATTGTAAAACGCATGATACTCCCATAAAATTGGTATGCAATCAAATTTCATCAAAACTCAAAAGATGCTAAAAATTATTCTAAATGCAGAAATAACTTGGGAATAATTTTTTTGTATATTTCGAAATGCTAGGCCAATAACATTTTATGTTATTTATAACAAGATTTGTTATTCGTTGTTATGATTTTTTTGTTATTGGATTGTGATTGTAATAACAGACTAATAACACTTTCAGTTATTCTTCGTACAAATCTTTGTTATTATGTTTTGTTATTTTAACAACCAATCCGATCATCCCAATAACAGTTGGAGTTATTCTTCCATAACACAAAATGTTATTCCAAAGTTGTTTTGACATTCAACCAATATCAGACCAATAACAAATTTTGTTATGATAACATAAACTGTTAATAAACCTTTTTGCAAAAATGATTTTTCAGGAAGATTCCATAACATTTTCTGTTATTTTAACAGAATTTATTATTGAAATGGCATGAATTTTGTTATTACCGTCTGCCCGGGACGTCAAACAGGAAGTCTCCAAATCAAAAGCTCAAATTTGGAGTGGGGTTTCTTTGACCCAAATAATTAGTATTGTTTTCATTTTTAAAAAAATCATATCTCCGGAATGGCTAAACCAACCTAAAAGCGCCATGTTTCAAAAGAAAGGGTATTAGTTGGGCTTTAGAGAAAAAATATGTGGAGTTTCGAAAAACTTTGCTGAATGTTTGAAAAAGTCCTATGAAAATTGCATTTGCTTATTTGAAGGTCTCGGGACTAAAGAGCTCATATCTGAATATATTTTCCTTGATTCCTAGTAATATTTTTCATAACATATCCAAAAATTGCGAATATCCATTAACACGATTCGGAGATATAATTTTTTGAACATAAAAACTGGGTGTTTCGACGCGCCGCTCGCAAAAACGGGAAAATGAAGAAAACGGGTAAAAATCAGATTTTTTCACTGAAACTGCGATAACTTGAAAATTTCAGCGATGACCTACTCGAGCATGGGTAAATAACAAGGGAAATGCGTAATAATACCTTTCTCTGGTATCAATACCAAATTTTGGTATTCCTGGGCCCTTTAAAATTTGTCTTAAGGATTCCCGGGCAGACGGTAATAACAAAATTAATAATATTTCAATAACAAATCCTGTTAAAATAACAAAAAGTGTTATTATTTTATCCTGAAGTTCAACTTCAAGAAGAAAAAATAATAACAGTTTCTGATAAAATAACAAAATTTGGTATTGAAGTGATATTATATTGAAAATGTTTAATAACACGCTTATAAGAGGAAATGTTATACATTTCAAAACTCTCCTAATGACAAAATTTGTTATTCGTTCGGTATACTGACTTAGAAATAAAATTACCACAAATCGCACAAATGGAAAAGTTTCTAAGTGCCCATAACACAATCTGTTATTATTTTTTCTTTTGTTAAATATGTTAAGATCTTTGGGATAATTTTGACCAATTTCGTCGGGGTCATTATTTTGGCCATGAAATGGGGTCCTTATGCTAAAATTATTCTAAAAAGTTGAAATTTTGAAAGTTGATTTTTTTAATTATTTGATATACCCCCTAAGAGACTTTGCTTAAATTGGTTAGAACTCTAAGATAATTTTGACCAATTTCGTCGGGGTCATTATTTTGGCCATGAAATGGGGTCCTTATGCTAAAATTATTCTAAAAAGTTGAAATTTTGAAAGTTGATTTTTTTAATTATTTGATATACCCCTTAAGAGACTTTGCTTAAATTAGCTAGAACTATGAAATAATTTTGACCAATTTCGTCGAGGTCATTATTTTGGCCATGAAATGGGGTCCTTTTGCTAAAATTATTCTAAAAAGTTGAAATTTTGAAAGTTGATTTTTTTAATTATTTGATATACCCCCTAAGGGACTTTGCTAAAATTGGCAAGAACTATGGGATAATTTTGACCAATTTCGTCAAGGTCATTATTTTGGCCATGAAATGGGGTCCTTATGCTAAAATTATTCTAAAAAGTTGAAATTTTGAAAGTTGATTTTTTTAATTATTTGATACACCCCCTAAGAGACTTTGCTTAAATTGGTTAGAACTCTGAGATAATTTTGACCAATTTCGTCAAGGTCATTATTTTGGCCATGAAATGGGGTCCTTATGCTAAAATTATTCTAAAAAGTTGAAATTTTGAAAGTTGATTTTTTTAATTATTTGATATACCCCTTAAGAGACTTTGCTTAAATTAGCTAGAACTATGAAATAATTTTGACCAATTTCGTCGTGGTCATTATTTTGGCCATGAAATGGGGTCCTTTTGCTAAAATTATTCTAAAAAGTTGAAATTTTGAAAGTTGATTTCTTTAATTATTTGATATACCCCCTAAGGGACTTTGCTAAAATTGGCAAGAACTATGGGATAATTTTGACCAATTTCGTCAAGGTCATTATTTTGGCCATGAAATGGGGTCCTTATGCTAAAATTATTCTAAAAAGTTGAAATTTTGAAAGTTGATTTTTTTAATTATTTGATATACCCCTTAAGAGACTTTGCTTAAATTAGCTAGAACTATGAAATAATTTTGACCAATTTCGTCGAGGTCATTATTTTGGCCATGAAATGGGGTCCTTTTGCTAAAATTATTCTAAAAAGTTGAAATTTTGAAAGTTGATTTTTTAATTATTTGATATACCCCCTAAGGGACTTTGCTAAAATTGGCAAGAACTATGGGATAATTTTGACCAATTTCGTCAAGGTCATTATTTTGGCCATGAAATGGGGTCCTTATGCTAAAATTATTCTAAAAAGTTGAAATTTTGAAAGTTGATTTTTTTAATTATTTGATACACCCCCTAAGAGACTTTGCTTAAATTGGTTAGAACTCTGAGATAATTTTGACCAATTTCGTCGGGGTCATTATTTTGGCCATGAAATGGGGTCCTTATGCTAAAATTATTCTAAAAAGTTGAAATTTTGAAAGTTGATTTTTTTAATTATTTGATATACCCCTTAAGAGACTTTGCTTAAATTAGCTAGAACTATGAAATAATTTTGACCAATTTCGTCGTGGTCATTATTTTGGCCATGAAATGGGGTCCTTTTGCTAAAATTATTCTAAAAAGTTGAAATTTTGAAAGTTGATTTCTTTAATTATTTGATATACCCCCTAAGGGACTTTGCTAAAATTGGCAAGAACTATGGGATAATTTTGACCAATTTCGTCAAGGTCATTATTTTGGCCATGAAATGGGGTCCTTATGCTAAAATTATTCTAAAAAGTTGAAATTTTGAAAGTTGATTTTTTTAATTATTTGATACACCCCCTAAGAGACTTTGCTTAAATTGGTTAGAACTCTGAGATAATTTTGACCAATTTCGTCGGGGTCATTATTTTGGCCATGAAATGGGGTCCTTATGCTAAAATTATTCTAAAAAGTTGAAATTTTGAAAGTTGATTTTTTTAATTATTTGATATACCCCTTAAGAGACTTTGCTTAAATTAGCTAGAACTATGAAATAATTTTGACCAATTTCGTCGAGGTCATTATTTTCGCCATGAAATGGGGTCCTTATGCTAAAATTATTCTAAAAAGTTGAAATTTTGAAAGTTGATTTTTTTTAATTATTTGATATACCCCCTAAGGGAATTTGCTAAAATTGGCTAGAACTATGGGATAATTTTGACCAATTTCGTCAAGGTCATTATTTTGGCCATGAAATGGGGTCCTTATGCTAAAATTATTCTAAAAAGTTGAAATTTTGAAAGTTGATTTTTTTAATTATTTGATATACCCCCTAAGATACTTTGCTTAAATTGGTTAGAATTCTGAGATAATTTTGACCAATTTCGTCGGGGTCATTATTTTGGCCATGAAATGGGGTCCTTATGCTAAAATTATTCTAAAAAGTTGAAATTTTGAAAGTTGATTTTTTTAATTATTTGATATACCCCTTAAGAGACTTTGCTTAAATTAGCTAGAACTATGAAATAATTTTGACCAATTTCGTCGAGGTCATTATTTTGGCCATGAAATGGGGTCCTTTTGCTAAAATTATTCTAAAAGTTGAAATTTTGAAAGTTGATTTTTTTAATTATTTGATATACCCCCTAAGGGACTTTGCTAAAATTGGCAAGAACTATGGGATAATTTTGACCAATTTCGTCAAGGTCATTATTTTGGCCATGAAATGGGGTCCTTATGCTAAAATTATTCTAAAAAGTTGAAATTTTGAAAGTTGATTTTTAATTATTTGATACACCCCTAAGAGACTTTGCTTAAATTGGTTAGAACTCTGAGATAATTTTGACCAATTTCGTCAGGGTCATTATTTTGGCCATGAAATGGGGTCCTTATGCTAAAATTATTCTAAAAAGTTGAAATTTTGAAAGTTGATTTTTTTAATTATTTGATATACCCCTTAAGAGACTTTGCTTAAATTAGCTAGAACTATGAAATAATTTTGACCAATTTCGTCGTGGTCATTATTTTGGCCATGAAATGGGGTCCTTTTGCTAAAATTATTCTAAAAAGTTGAAATTTTGAAAGTTGATTTCTTTAATTATTTGATATACCCCCTAAGGGACTTTGCTAAAATTGGCAAGAACTATGGGATAATTTTGACCAATTTCGTCAAGGTCATTATTTTGGCCATGAAATGGGGTCCTTATGCTAAAATTATTCTAAAAAGTTGAAATTTTGAAAGTTGATTTTTTTAATTATTTGATACACCCCCTAAGAGACTTTGCTTAAATTGGTTAGAACTCTGAGATAATTTTGACCAATTTCGTCGGGGTCATTATTTTGGCCATGAAATGGGGTCCTTATGCTAAAATTATTCTAAAAAGTTGAAATTTTGAAAGTTGATTTTTTTAATTATTTGATATACCCCTTAAGAGACTTTGCTTAAATTAGCTAGAACTATGAAATAATTTTGACCAATTTCGTCGAGGTCATTATTTTGGCCATGAAATGGGGTCCTTTTGCTAAAATTATTCTAAAAAGTTGAAATTTTGAAAGTTGATTTTTTTAATTATTTGATATACCCCCTAAGAGACTTTGCTTAAATTGGTTAGAACTCTAAGATAATTTTGACCAATTTCGTCAAGGTCATTATTTTGGCCATGAAATGGGGTCCTTATGCTAAAATTATTCTAAAAAGTTGAAATTTTGAAAGTTGATTTTTTTTAATTATTTGATATACCCCCTAAGGGAATTTGCTAAAATTGGCTAGAACTATGGGATAATTTTGACCAATTTCGTCAAGGTCATTATTTTGGCCATGAAATGGGGTCCTTATGCTAAAATTATTCTAAAAAGTTGAAATTTTGAAAGTTGATTTTTTTAATTATTTGATATACCCCCTAAGAGACTTTGCTTAAATTGGTTAGAACTCTAAGATAATTTTGACCAATTTTCAGGGGTCATTATTTTGGCCATGAAATGGGGTCCTTATGCTAAAATTATTCTAAAAGTTGAAATTTTGAAAGTTGATTTTTAATTATTTGATACACCCCTAAGAGACTTTGCTTAAATTGGTTAGAACTCTGAGATAATTTTGACCAATTTCGTCAGGGTCATTATTTTGGCCATGAAATGGGGTCCTTATGCTAAAATTATTCTAAAAGTTGAAATTTTGAAAGTTGATTTTTTTAATTATTTGATATACCCCTTAAGAGACTTTGCTTAAATTAGCTAGAACTATGAAATAATTTTGACCAATTTCGTCGTGGTCATTATTTTGGCCATGAAATGGGGTCCTTTTGCTAAAATTATTCTAAAAAGTTGAAATTTTGAAAGTTGATTTCTTTAATTATTTGATATACCCTAAGGGACTTTGCTAAAATTGGCAAGAACTATGGGATAATTTTGACCAATTTCGTCAAGGTCATTATTTTGGCCATGAAATGGGGTCCTTATGCTAAAATTATTCTAAAAGTTGAAATTTTGAAAGTTGATTTTTTAATTATTTGATACACCCCTAAGAGACTTTGCTTAAATTGGTTAGAACTCTGAGATAATTTTGACCAATTTCGTCAGGGTCATTATTTTGGCCATGAAATGGGGTCCTTATGCTAAAATTATTCTAAAAAGTTGAAATTTTGAAAGTTGATTTTTTTAATTATTTGATATACCCCTTAAGAGACTTTGCTTAAATTAGCTAGAACTATGAAATAATTTTGACCAATTTCGTCGAGGTCATTATTTTGGCCATGAAATGGGGTCCTTATGCTAAAATTATTCTAAAAAGTTGAAATTTTGAAAGTTGATTTTTTTTAATTATTTGATATACCCCCTAAGGGAATTTGCTAAAATTGGCTAGAACTATGGGATAATTTTGACCAATTTCGTCAAGGTCATTATTTTGGCCATGAAATGGGGTCCTTATGCTAAAATTATTCTAAAAAGTTGAAATTTTGAAAGTTGATTTTTTTAATTATTTGATATACCCCTTAAGAGACTTTGTTTAAATTAGCTAGAACTATGAAATAATTTTGACCAATTTCGTCGAGGTCATTATTTTGGCCATGAAATGGGGTCCTTATGCTAAAATTATTCTAAAAAGTTGAAATTTTGAAAGTTGATTTTTTTTAATTATTTGATATACCCCCTAAGGGACTTTGCTAAAATTGGCAAGAACTATGGGATAATTTTGACCAATTTCGTCAAGGTCATTATTTTGGCCATGAAATGGGGTCCTTATGCTAAAATTATTCTAAAAAGTTGAAATTTTGAAAGTTGATTTTTTTAATTATTTGATATACCCCTTAAGAGACTTTGCTTAAATTGGCTAGAACTATGAAATAATTTTGACCAATTTCATCGGGGTCATTTATTTCACCATGAAATGGGGTTTCAAGCTAAAATTAATCCGATAAAATTAACTTTTGAGAGTTCATTTTTAATTTTTATATTCCTAACGGAATTGACTTATTTATTGAGAATTTTTGAAGTGTGAATAACAAAAACTGTTATTATTTTCACAGAGCCAGGAAGTCGGATCTGACGTTGAAGTTCGAGCTGGAGTGAGACCTCGGAGACTGCATCGGATTCATCTAATTTTCAGCAACTTTTACTTGGAGTCGGAATCTGTGAAGTCGGGTATTTCTGGAGAGCTGAAGTCGTCGTTGACGTCATATCGTGCATCCAGAGTCGGAGTTGTCTTCAAAGTATGGATTCAAAGTCGCTTGGAGGTACCCGACTCTGCAGCCCTGACTAGTGCAGAGGAGTTCTGGCAACTGCAGGTTTATTTGCAAATTACAAATAAACCAAAACAATAACTTTTTTTGTTATGGAGACATACCAGCTCAATAACATTTTTTGTTATTATGCTGCTCCACCTCTCCGCACAAAATAACAAATCTTGTTATTCCTTCATGATTCCTTCTGTGTTATTGGTTTGTTATTGCAATAACAACATAATAACAGTTTAAGTTATTCTTCGAACAAATCTTTGTTATTAATTTTTGTTATTTTAACAACTAATCCGATCATCCCAATAACATAATTCGATCTTCTCACAATATCAAAAACTGACCTTCCCAAGTTATTTCCGTCTGCTCGGGTTATGCAAGAGCAAAATGTGCTATCATACCAATTAAAGGTATTGTTTTGATATTGCAAAATTGCAGAATTTGTCAATGGTCGAACACCACATATTGGTATTCTTTTGGTATTACAGTGTTTTATCAAATTCCTCTGAAACTATGGGAAAATTTTGACCAATTTTGACAAAATAATTAATTTTGCGCTAAAATGATGTCTCAAAGCGAATGCTTTAATTGAAAACCGGAAATTTCAAACTTGATTTTAAACTTTTTTGATATACCTCCTAAAGAAATGACTTGACATTGTGGAAAAATTTCAAAGTCAGGATGCCACATTTTGGTATTATATTGGTATTGAAAGGTTTCATCAAATTCCTCTGAAACTATGGGATTTTTTTTTATAAATTTTGATGAGATAATTAATTTTGCGCTAAAATGACTTGAAACCCAAAAATGTTGTAGCTGATTTTCAATGTTTTTATATACCCACTAAGATTTTTTTTAAATCGTTGAAATTTCTCTAAGTTGAGATAACCAAATACTTTGGAAAACGAGTTAATTGACAGATTGTAGAATTTTGGTGAATTTCAATCCAGTTTCATTTTAATAACAAATATTTTTCAATCTTGTTATTTTTCAGAATCTTCAAAAACTTCGAGCACAGGCCGTTCATCAATGACAAATGCATTCGATGTGGTGAAGAATATCACTAAGGACAACATGGAATCATCAGGTGAGTAGATTTGGCTGTTGCATATGGATCATTTCCGTTTTTTTCACTAACTGCAACTGTTGCACTAAAAATGGTATGAAAATACCAAATTTAGGTATTTCTTGTGCAAATACCAGCGACCAAAATGTGCTCTTGGTTGCCCAGTAATAGATGGTAAAATACCATGCAATCATACCAAAATCATGTATTTGGAAGACCATAGGAATACCAAAATCTGATTTTCCAAGGGCGCGGGAATACCTTAAAATAAAACCATGGCAATACCAAGTTTTGGTATTCAAGCATTGTTCAAAAATCTAGAAGACCTCAACTTGGTATTGAAATGGTGCTATTTTGAGGTATTATTTTACCCTTGGAATAACATGGTTTGGTATTGTTGTGCCCTTCCACATACTAGACTTTGGTATGATTTCATGGTATTTTATCATCTATTACTGGGCAACCAAGGGCACATTTTGGTCCCTGTTATTTGCCCAAGTAATACCAAAATTTGGTATTCCCGTGTTTTTTACCCCTGCTCGGGTATATATGTTTGGGTACCAAAATTTTCGTAATTGAAAGACGCAACCTCTCAAATCTCACGTGATACGTTGTTGAAGACGCAGTCGATTTAGCGGTCTTCATCACTCAAGTATTGGACTAAAAAAAATCCTATCCACTTCCCCGTAGTCTTACCACTGGTCATAGTCAGCGCCGTGATTGACCTTTGAAAGTTGCGAATTGGTGATGATCTTAGTCTGTGGTCTATGGGACAATTCCTGGAGATCATAGTCGATTACGGTGTAGCTACTACGGGTAGACACAAGTTATTTGATGATTTGTAAAATATTAAAGTTTTTTTTTTACAATATGTGGAAATTAAATGAATGTGGAAGTAAATGTTGGCCCCAGTCTAACCTAGAGGTGAGGTCGAAAACTCCGTCCAGGTGTGGGAGTCGTCTCCCTGGGTCCAGTCTCGGTGATATCGCTGGCAGGCAGTTGAACTAACAATCCAAAGGTCGTCAGTTCGAACCCGGGGTGGATGGAAGCTTAGGTGTAAAAAGAGGTTTGCAATTGCCTCAACAATCAAGCCTTCGTACACCTTGTTTCGAGCAGGAATCGCGCAATTGAGAACGCCTTAAGGCAATGCTGTAGAGCAAATAATTTGATTTTGTTTTTTTTTTTGTTTTTTGTTATGAAAACGATATTTTGACATTTTAAGTATCATAAATGAGAAATTAATTGCTTAAAAAATCAATCAAATCAAAAACCGTAAAGTGACAGGAGTACCGTTAATATCAACATTAAAAACGTTACTTTAAAATTTTTGCCATTAGAAGTAAATCTAAGTGTAGATTCGGATTAACAGGGGAAAAACACAATTTGAACGCATAATTTGGTTTTTCAAGAAATTTGTAATGCTGAAAAGTTTCTATCTAATTTGAACGATCCTGTTTTCATTTGAATAAAATTTAGCAGCTCCAACAATTTTTAAAATAAGCAGAATGTGAAAAAAATTCAATTGGAAAGCTATTTCACCAATTTAAAAGTTCGAATCTTTATTTCCCGAATCCACGGGCTCTGTTACAAATGTGGTTCAACGGAACCAGTAGGTCATCCACGAGTCCACCTCGGGGTCTTTTACAACGTGAATTGCACAAGTTTCATGTGAAGGTTGCAAAACAAACGAAATGTAGCCAATTTCGGTACGGTCGATTTGAAACGAAAACAACCCTCCGGGAGATTCGAGGCGGAATAGAGCTTTGAATGACGGGTTAGAACGAGTGGAAATTTGACGGCTTTGGATGGGCCTTGGAGTTTTGAACAAATGATTGCAGAATGATTCAGCTGCTTTTTTTTTTGATAGTAGGATCCAATTGTTTCACTAATTTAGATACTAATTTTTCAATTCGAAAAGTCTCTTCAGATGACTACAAGCTTGATTTTTCTTCTAGTGAGTAAGTCCATGGACCCATTCAATCAACCTGCAATGCTTTTTCCAAGCAAAGTCTCAACATACGGAGCATCATTTCTTCGAAACACTCATCTGCATCTGCTCATCAGCAGCAACAACAACAGCAGCAAAGTTCCAACATAAATTGCAACAAAAACGTAAGCTCCCGTGTGCATCGACCCAGAAACAATCATGGGAAAATGAATCCCCCTCCGACGTTTCCCCCCCTTCTAGAAGGGGAAAATTAAGCTCACGTTCGATGAAAGTGCACCGATATATAGGGCAACAACACACAACGAGCAACGATGGCAAAGTTGCAATATGGAAGCAAATTCTTGATAAAAGTTTGATTAGTTCATCAGTTTTTGCGAGGTTCCATCAACAAATTGATCGCGATGTCTAGTTGATACTAGCAATAACTGGAAAAGGGGATATTGAAACAGGGGTTGCAACGAGAAACAAGAATACTTTAAGGGATGACATTATTTTGTATTTTTGTATTTTTGTATGTTTGTTTTTTTTTGTATTTTTGTTTTTTTTTTTTGTATTTTTGTTTTTTTTTTGTATTTTTGTATGTTTGTTTTTTTTTTGTATTTTTGTTTTTTTTTGTATTTTTGTATTTTTGTATTTTTGTATTTTTGTATTTTTGTATTTTTGTATTTTTGTATTTTTGTATTTTTGTATTTTTGTATTTTTGTATTTTTGTGTTTTTGTATTTTTGTATTTTTGTATTTTTGTATTTTTGTATTTTTTGTATTTTTGTATTTTTGTATTTTTGTATTTTTGTATTTTTGTATTTTTGTATTTTTGTATTTTGTATTTTTGTATTTTTGTATTTTTGTATTTTTGTATTTTTGTATTTTTGTATTTTGTATTTTTGTATTTTGTACTTTTGTATTTTTGTATTTTTGTATTTTTGTATTTTTGTATTTTTGTATTTTGTATTTTGTATTTTGTATTTTTGTATTTTTGTATTTTTGTATTTTGTATTTTTGTATTTTGTATTTTTGTATTTTGTATTTTTTGTATTTTGTATTTTTGTATTTTGTATTTTTGTATTTTTGTATTTTGTATTTTGTATTTTTGTATTTTTGTATTTTTGTATTTTTGTATTTTTGTATTTTTGTATTTTGTATTTTGTATTTTTGTATTTTTGTATTTTTGTATTTTGTATTTTTGTATTTTTGTATTTTTGTATTTTTGTATTTTGTATTTTTGTATTTTGTATTTTGTATTTTTGTATTTTTGTATTTTTGTATTTTGTATTTTTGTATTTTGTATTTTTGTATTTTTGTATTTTTGTATTTTTGTATTTTTGTATTTTTGTATTTTTGTATTTTTGTATTTTTGTATTTTTGTATTTTTATATTTTTGTATTTTTGTATTTTTGTATTTTTGTATTTTTGTATTTTTGTATTTTTGTATTTTTGTATTTTTGTATTTTTGTATTTTTGTATTTTGTATTTTGTATTTTTGTATTTTTGTATTTTTGTATTTTGTATTTTTGTATTTTTGTATTTTTGTATTTTGTATTTTTGTATTTTGTATTTTTGTATTTTTGTATTTTGTATTTTGTATTTTGTATTTTTGTATTTTTGTATTTTTGTATTTTTATATTTTTGTATTTTGTATTTTTGTATTTTTGTATTTTTGTATTTTTGTATTTTTGTATTTTTGTATTTTGTATTTTTGTATTTTGTATTTTGTATTTTTGTATTTTTGTATTTTTGTATTTTTGTATTTTTGTATTTTTGTATTTTTGTATTTTTGTATTTTTGTATTTTTGTATTTTGTATTTTGTATTTTTGTATTTTTAAATTTTGTATTTTGTATTTTGTATTTTTGTATTTTTGTATTTTTGTATTTTGTATTTTTGTATTTTTGTATTTTTGTTTTTTGTATTTTGTATTTTTGTATTTTTGTATTTTGTATTTTTGTATTTTGCATTTTGTATTTTGTATTTTGTATTTTTGTATTTTGCATTTTTGTATTTTGTATTTTGTATTTTTGTATTTTTGTATTTTTGTATTTTTGTATTTTTGTATTTTTGTATTTTTGTATTTTTGTATTTTTGTATTTTTGTATTTTTGTATTTTGTATTTTTGTATTTTGTATTTTGTATTTTGTATTTTTGTATTTTGTATTTTTGTATTTTTGTATTTTTGTATTTTTGTATTTTGTATTTTGTATTTTATGTTTGTATTTTTGTATTTTGTATTTTGTATTTTTGTATTTTTGTATTTTGTATTTTTGTATTTTTGTATTTTGTATTTTTGTATTTTTGTATTTTTGTATTTTTGTATTTTGTATTTTTGTATTTTGTATTTTTGTATTTTTGTATTTTGTATTTTTGTATTTTGTATTTTTGTATTTTTGTATTTTTGTATTTTGTATTTTGTATTTTGTATTTTTGTATTTTTGTATTTTGTATTTTTGTATTTTTGTATTTTTGTATTTTTGTATTTTTGTATTTTTGTTTTGTATTTTTGTATTTTGTATTTTTGTATTTTGTATTTTTGTATTTTTGTATTTTTGTATTTTTGTATTTTTTATTTTTTGTATTTTTGTATTTTTATTTTGTATTTTTGTATTTTTGTATTTTTGTATTTTGTATTTTTGTATTTTGTATTTTTGTATTTTTGTATTTTTGTATTTTGTATTTTTGTATTTTTGTATTTTGTATTTTGTATTTTGTATTTTTGTATTTTTGTATTTTGTATTTTGTATTTTTGTATTTTTGTATTTTGTATTTTTGTATTTTTATATTTTATTTTTGTATTTTGTATTTTTGTATTTTTGTATTTTTATATTTTGTATTTTGTATTTTTGTATTTTGTATTTTTGTATTTTTGTATTTTTGTATTTTTGTATTTTTATTTTTGTATTTTGTATTTTTTATTTTTGTATTTTTGTATTTTGTATTTTTGTATTTTTGTATTTTTGTATTTTGTATTTTGTATTTTGTATTTTGTATTTTTGTATTTTTGTATTTTGTATTTTGTATTTTTGTATTTTTGTATTTTGTATTTTATTTATTTTTGTATTTGTATTTTGTATTTTGTATTTTTGTATTTTGTATTTTTGTATTTTGTATTTTTAATTTTTATATTTGTATTTTTGTATTTTGTATTTTGTATTTTTGTATTTTTGTATTTTGTATTTTTTATTTTATTTTTGTATTTTGTATTTTGTATTTTATTTATATTTATTTTTGTATTTTTGCATTTTGTATTTTTGTATTTTGTATTTTTGTATTTTTGCATTTTTGTATTTTGTATTTTGTATTTTTGTATTTTTGTATTTTTGTATTTTTGTATTTTTGTATTTTGTATTTTGTATTTTTGTATTTTTGTATTTTGTATTTTTGTATTTTTGTATTTTGTATTTTTGTATTTTTGTATTTTTGTATTTTTGTATTTTTGTATTTTTGTATTTTTGTATTTTTGTATTTTGTATTTTTGTATTTTGTATTTTTGTATTTTTTATTTTTGTATTTTTGTATTTTTGTATTTTTGTATTTTTGTATTTTGTATTTTTATTTTTGTATTTTGTATTTTTTATTTTTGTATTTTTGTATTTTTGTATTTTTGTATTTTGTATTTTTGTATTTTGTATTTTTATTTGTATTTTTGTATTTTGTATTTTTGTATTTTTGTATTTTTGTATTTTGTATTTTGTATTTTGTATTTTGTATTTTGTATTTTGTATTTTTGTATTTTTATTTTTGTATTTTGTATTTTTATTTTGTTTTTGTATTTTTGTATTTTTGTATTTTTGTATTTTTGTATTTTGTATTTTTGTATTTTTGTATTTTGTATTTTGTATTTTTGTATTTTTGTATTTTGTATTTTGTATTTTTGTATTTTGTATTTTTTATTTTTGTATTTTGTATTTTTTATTTTTGTATTTTTTATATTTTTGTATTTTTGTTTTTGTATTTTTGTATTTTTGTATTTTGTATTTTTGTATTTTTGTATTTTGTATTTTGTATTTTGTATTTTTGTATTTTTGTATTTTTGTATTTTTGTATTTTTGTATTTTTGTATTTTTGTATTTTTGTATTTTTGTATTTTTGTATTTTTGTATTTTTTATTTTGTATTTTTGTATTTTTGTATTTTTGTATTTTTGTATTTTTGAATTTTTGTATTTTTGTATTTTTGTATTTTTGTATTTTTGTATTTTTGTATTTTTGTATTTTTGTATTTTTGTATTTTTGTATTTTTGTATTTTTGCATTTCTGTATTTTTGTATTTTTGAATTTTTGTAACTCGAACCTGTTGATGCAAAGAGGAATCCAGGTGCAAATGGAATCAAAGCGAGTTGTGTAAGTTGATTTTGCTTTATGGACCCTTGTTGAACATGGAACCAGAACCTGATGAACAAACACATTACCGTAATATGATTTCACCAGAGTAGCAGGAGTGACGAAGTGAGAGCGTTTGCAGGGTTCACAAATTTGTTTGAATTTGTTTAGATTAAAATGCTTACCCAGTCAACATACACACACACGAACCTTACTTTGGGAAATTCCCAGTCCCTTTCTTTTATTTGTCATTCCAAGCATGTTTCGCCTGGATGTCGTTTTTGCTGGGGAGCTGAGATTTCGGGAGGGAAAACGCAACAGAGCCAATGCTTGCCAAAAAATTACTCATCCAGTGCTCGTAAATTTCTCTTTTTCGTCAGGCGGTGTGGCACCCCTCTCATTCCATGAGGAGGAAAGTGAAAATCCTTGGAGGGGAAAACAAATCTTTGGCGGCAGTTTGGCCCCGGAATTGGGGACAACTTGGATGAAGGGGGAAGGGCTGGGGAGTAGAACCCAAATCCAAATTCTAACAATTTGGGCTGGGACCCTCGCAAATGCTCAACAGCTTGAACTTCCCAGCAGTAAAATGACTTTTGGCTGGCTGTGTGTACAAAAATGTACACACATGAGCAAATTTTCGACCGACGCCGTTGATTCCGGTCTTGGGACCAGGAGCAATAAATTTTGCCTTCACGTACTGCTAAATCTTCGTGTTACATTTTTCTCTTTGAGACTGGTGGAATTCTGAAGGGAAACTGGAAACTGATTATATTTTTTTTGATTTTTACGAATTATTTTTTTTTCGAAATGTCGTACAAAAAAGAGTTTTGACTAATTGTTGCTTTTTAAAGCTTGCATTAGAAATTGTCTATTTTTTCTTAAAGAATTTCCTCCATTCATTCAAATATTCAGGGAAAAAATCACTTGAAAAATAAGCGGCAAGACTCCGCCAAACCAACGCGAGCTCGCCAAAGCCCTGGCCAAAACAATTTCAAACTGGGTGAGGTTAGGTTCACCGCCAAAACCGCCACAAGGCAGAATGCATCTCATTTTTTCCCTCCTGCTAGGAAGCGTTTTTACTGAATGATTTTACGAACGTAACGCAGAAAAGCGGAAATGGAATGAACACATTTTTGTGTTGTGTATTATTGGAAAACTGTCGAGAGGAAAGAATTTTCGAGCTGCCTGCGTAATATGACGGGAATTTAATTTCGAAAAGTGAATGCCAATGTCACCACAGCAGTGGCAACTGGCGATTTTTCAGTGACGTTTTCCCGTGGAAATTATGCCAGCGATTGAGGTTACATCAATCAATCAAACCTTCTGTCACGCGAATTGGTTGTCATTTCCAAACGCACTATTCGGTTCATTATTCTAGAAACTATATTGAAATTTGCGCAATCTCATCTCAATCTCATCTCAATCTCATCTCAATCTCATCTCAATCTCATCTCAATCTCATCTCAATCTCATCTCAATCTCATCTCAATCTCATCTCAATCTCATCTCAATCTCGTCTCAAACTCATCTCAATCTCATCTCAATCTCATCTCAATCTCAAACCCAAATTTCGTTTTATCAAATTCAACCTTTCTGAAATCAATAAATATTCTCGTAATTTTATCGCACCCTCCCAAATAAAGCACCCATATTTCACAGTCAGAAGGTGTCCCAAAATAATATTTCAAAGGAAATTTTCACACCCCGTGCACATTCCTTGAATTCATTTCAACCACGTCAGACCAAATCCTTCCAGTGAAATTAATGTCCAACATATTGGAATCTGACTGACCCCTCCCGGCTCTGTAACCATCTGTCTGACCCAAGGGAGACCCCCCCCCCATTCCTCTCCTTAACTACCACAATCATTGCACGAGGAGGAAGAGTTATTGTCCCCACCCTCGCAAGTTGTACGCTCTCCCCCACAGTTTCTAAATCAAATCTGTCCTACCGGGAATTCCATGCTCGATCTGGGTCCTTTCTTGGGGCTGGCGAATCCTTTCAATGCTTGCAGGAATGGCTTGAAAGTGAGCAGATTTTTCGGATTTTCAATTTCGAGTCATGAATTAGGACGTCAAATCTCAGTTTGGGAAAAAGCTGATTCATATTTTTAACGAATTTGTTGGACCTTCTTTTCAAATCACAGGAATAATTTTTTTTTGCAATCCCACTGTAAAACTGTCAAGTTTTCCTGTGCTTCTGGAGAAACGAAACGGCCTTCTTTTAACCATCAAAAATAACAGATTTGAAAATCAATACCTTTAAAACTGAAATGTTGAACTTTTCAACACTTGTATCGAAAAGTAACATTTTTGTTTTGTTTTGAACGGTGAACTTACTTAACATATGAATGTTTGGCGTAAAATTCCATTCAAAAGCGTTTTTTGGATATGCAAAAAATTGTAAGCAACTCGTTGCGAAAACTTGATTTTTTTAGCACTTGTCGTATTTATTCAACTCGGTAAACCTCGTTGGATAAATGTACGATTTTGTTTTCGCAGCTTTTGCATGAACTACTAAGACTTCTAGATTTATTTCAGCCGTTTATTTGAAAACATAATTGACGTAAGCAGATTGTAGATGACTGGTTTTGAACACGTTGTTAAATGAAAAGCGATTGAAAAAAATACTGGATTTATTTCATTTGCACACAATAAACATCACCTTATGAGCTTTTACATTATTCTGATAATATGATTAACTTGATTTGTTTTTAAAACTAGATAGTTTATTGATGTTTAACAAATTATATCAATATTTCAATCGTCTGAGTAGGCAGTGTTTATCACAGCACTTTTTCTATTACAAAAAAAGCAACCAAAACTATTTTTTATGGAAACTTCTGAAAACTGTTCCCTACTATGTTATATGTTTTAATTGATTCTCAAAATATTAAAAATATTTAGAGTTCTTTGAAGGAAGATTGATTTTTTTTTATTACAGAACGAAAACAAAATTATTCCGTTGCATTGGTTCTTACAACTATGATTTTTTTTTTAAATTTCAAAGAAAGCTAATAAATAAATCTGGTAAATTTTGTTTTCAAAACATTTAATTTAAGGTCAAATTTTTAATTAAAAGTCCTCTAGACATATTCATAAGGCATTTAATGGATTTGTAAGTGAATCCATTGATATTCAGCGATGTACCGTAAACCGGGGTGACTTTGATAGGATTTCAATTTGTTTTAGAATATTTTCCAACAGGTAAGGTTTTCTCAAGAGTATTATTTTTAAAACATGTACTGGGGTAGGCCACACAAAGTCCATGCACTATTTTGGAAAAAAAGTTTTTTTTAATAGTGTTTAGAAAAATAGTTACGTTAAACATTCTTGGTTTTAATTCCGGGGTGACTTTGATAATCATAGTTTTTCTTGTTAAAATCATATTTAAGATGTTCAAACTTTATTTGTACGTTAAATGTACTATCACTAAAGTAGCTGATATAGTTTGTAAGAAAAAAAAATCAATGTTTATATTAATTTAACTTAGTTTATAAGCTTTTTAACAAAATACATATAAATTTTAGGTAAAATTGTTAAAAAGTCGGAATTTTGCCTGAAATTTGTTAAAAATAGTTTTGTTTATAAAATTATCGATTTATATTGCATTTTAAACTGAATTCGAAGCACGAATCACAAGTTTTCACATTTTACTTGAAATTTGTTTAACTGAATTTGCCTATAAATTTGGAGATTTTTTTAATTGTGTTTCAAAAACACATATTATTTATTATTTACAAACTTATTTAACCTTCTCCTAGTGGAAAATTGTTCAAAGAATCCGAAAATGCATTCCGTTTTCCGATTAAAAATCATGTTCATTGAGAAAATCATGACACTTTGAGAAGTTTAAAATAATGACATTCATCCACATTTTCTTAACTATAGTTAACTAACTTTATAAACTTTTCAAAAATTTATGAAAAGTTCTTCATGAGGTACTTTGAACACTTCTCTACCACGGTCAGTATGTTTCTGAACCATTCCTTACGTATTTTAATTGTACTCTTCATTTTGCGGAAAAATCGCAAACCTATCAAAGTCACCCCGGCTATCAAAGTCACCCCGTTTTACGGTATCTGAAAAAATATCCTATAAAATCGAAACAAATCTTAAAAAAAAAATCTCTGGGCATCAACAAAATGTCGGGTAAAAGACCCTTTTTCATGATACCAAATCACGATTTATTTTATCTCAATGACCTCGGAAAAATACATCGTGATCCCTTTTTGACTTTAAGCAAGTTTTGGATTTTGGGATAATGAATTGCATTTTTTCCAACATTTTGATTAAAGCAAAATTTTAATAATTCATAAAGCCTATTTTGTGAATTTTGCTTAACATTTTTGAAAGGTAACTCGGACTTAACCAATGCCGAGGGACAAAAACTGTAAATAAAGTTATATTAGCGTGAGTTTTTTTAAATTATTTTTGAGCTTCTTTTGAATGAATAAAAAGCGAAAAAAATCAGTTATAAATTATCAGTTATAAAATTGAATATTGAATTTTCTATTGAGAGCAATTCCAGCCAAAAACAGGAATTTTTTAGGTACTTTTTTCTCGACCATCTCCGATTTCAATGAAACTTTGTAGACATGTTATCCTAGGCCTATAAAAGCCATTTTTGTGTATATGGAGCCAGTTACACTCGATAATAACATTTGAGAAGGGCGTAAGTGTTTTAAATATTTTTGTATTTTGTAATTTAAATATTGCTGTATCTCGAAGCCATATTGCATCGTATCAAAAAGTGGTCAAAGACAAACTTGTAGGAAATATGACTGGCTTTTTGAGAAAAATACACTGAAATAAAAAAAAAAACCCACTTTTATGAGATTTTTTGATTTTTAAGTTAAAAAGTCAAATTTGAAGGTGAGCCCACGATTTTTTTTCGTTCAAAATTTTTATGAAAATAGCCTAAGATGTTACAAAAAGACTCACAAAAAATGCAGGATGGAGCAGCTCACCTAAAAAAATACAAAAATCATTTATTGAAACTGGGCTTTTCAAAAGTGCTGTAAACATCAAAATATGCAAAAACCGATAGTGGGAATCAATTTTCCAGACAATTTTACATAAAAGTCTCCATATTAACCATTGTCCTAAGTCCATTCCTTGTGAAGTTACATGATTTTTGATTTTTGTATTTTTTTAGGTGAGCTGCTCCATCCTGCATTTTTCGTGAGTCTTTTTGTAACATCTTAGGCTATTTTCAAAAAAATTTTGAACGAAAAAAGTTTGTGGGCTCACCTTCAAATTTGACTTTTGAACCTAAAAATCAAAAAAAAATCATAAAATTGGAGTGCTTTTTTCTTTCAGTGTATTTTTTCGGAAAGCCCGTCAAATTTTCTACAAGTTTGTCTTTGACGCCTTTTTGATACGGTGCAATGGCTTCGAGATTCAGCAATATTTAAATTACAAAATACAAAAATATTTAAAACACTTACGCCCTTCTCAAATGTCAATATCGAGTGTAACTGGCTCCATATACACAAAAATGGCTTTTATAAACCTAGGATAACATGTCTACAAAGTTTCATTGAAATCGGAGAGGGTCGGGTACAACCGATTCCATATTTGCCATGGAATTGCTCTTGAAAAGAACTTTGTTTAAGCTTAAATTCTACGTTTTCAAGATAAAGCTACTTAATGGTGAATTTAAGCTTTGAATAAATATTTCGGTCTGATTTTCAATGCTGAAATGAAACACTTCGTATTTTTTTGATTATCTGAAAAGGATTTTCAAAAAAAAACCAATTTGTTCCAAACATTTAAAAATAAAAAAAATAATAAATTTTGTTTTCTGAGATTTGCTTTAAGATTTTCGAAAGTTTACATTATTTTTTAATGGATACTGTCCAAGTTGGCCAAAACTAAAATCTAAAGAGACATGTTGTAAGTGGCATCATCATCATCATGTTATTAATTTCAAAAATGTAAAGCTAAAAACTTTCATGATTTAAATAATTTTCAAACATAATTTAGCACTTTTTGGCAAACTGGAAACTATAGCATGTAAAACTTCAAAAAGCAGTATCTTGAGACGAAATTCTCAGGACGACAATCATGAGGTAAAAAAAACATTTGTTTCAACAACCTTCATATATTCAATTAAAATTTAAGTGCAATCAGCTGAAATCAATTTGATATGCATTTCCCTGCGTTTTGGATCACTGTTAGCATGTTTGGGTCGAATTAAAATTCATAAAAAAAATCGATGTTTAGTATCGCAAAAGTTTTCTTTCGCCATTTTTCTTTTAGTTTTCGTCACATTTTAATTTTTTTGAAAACATTACAACTGATTACATGATTACATTACAACTGAACTAGTTTTAAATGCATTTTAAATCACTTCTTGCATTCAAATGTTGAAGCTTTGGCTTGTTTTGTAATTTTTTAAATCAGCCTTATTTAAAAGAAATAACATAAATGTTCAAAAGAATGGTGAAACAGTCATAAAACTTATTCAATATATATGTTTTAGAAATGAATATCAGTTCATAAAATCAACTATTTAATATTTGAATGATCAAAAAATGTTTCATTGAATTGATTCAATTAATAAGATTAAATTAAATTTAATAAATTTGCTTAACTTGAAATTGGATCAATATTTTCCAAGATTTTGTTTAATAAAATTTGAGAACTACACGGATATCACCAAAAAAAAACTCATTTTTGATAATTTTGTACCGATCAAGAACATAAATATCTCTGAAATAAACAGTCAGATGAATATAATATTTTGAACCATTCTATTGTTCGGGAAATGAACAAGAACGGTTTCCTGAATAAATTTTTTGAATGAAAATATTATTCAGATCCAAACATGATGTTAGATGATTCTCACAATTTCAAAACTTGTCCAAACATAATTCTTCAGTCACACAGTACAGCTGGATCCAGATCAAAAGTGCTCCGATTTGCCTCAAATATGGCATGAGAGTTACCTACTTGGCCAAAATAATTAGACCTGTATTATTCTAGTTTGGTAATTAGCGTGCTTCTATTCGAAATTTTAACGATTTCCAAAAAACTAAATCATTTTTTGAAAAATAATATCACTGAATCCGCTGAACCAATTTCAACTCATTCCGTTTGAAAAGAAAGAAAAAATAGAAAAGTTATCAGTTAGTTATTTTTAGTCATTTTTTAAGCATTGCTAAATACACTATTAGATCAAATCAAAACATTGTTTGCTGATTTGAAGGGCTCTCAGAAAAAAAAATTATTTTTTTTCAAGATGTTTTAAAAATCCAAAAATGGTAAATATCCATTAACAAGATCTCTGAGACAAGATTTCAAAAAAATCGAAATTTGGTATAAGAATTGAACACAAAGCATCATGCGTCTCCATCAAAATCGACTGGGAACTCATTTCGACAAAGAAACATAGTATTTTTGGTCTGGATCTGCTAGTTTGACGTGGAGTCGCTGCAAGGCCTAAAATTGGCATTTTTTGACATTTTTTCAAAATCATAATTCAAAAAAGTAGGCGAATAAGAGTAAATTTACCAGACTTAAAATAAATAAAGAAATATCTCAAATCATAGGAAATAATACGATTGCGCTAGATTAATCGTAGGACACATGCACATGCACTTACTGTTGTTAGTTCGAGAACTTACTTTGGGTGTCAAGACCTACTGCTTAGAGATTTGTCAATTTTTTTCTTTTCGTTTAAACGAAAAAATCACCAATTTATAAATAATAAATCACCAACCAACTCTGCAAAAACAAAAATCCCTCTTCTAGGGATGTTAAGTGCTTCTTGATGAAAGAGGTGTCACTGCCAATATCTTCACGCTTAAATAAATGTTAAGCGTTGAAACGGCAAGGATTGCGCATCCTGCCATCATCCTGTGATCCTTAAGGTGACTGGAGAACAAGTTATTTTCTCGTTATTATGATTTCTTCTAGCATTTCTTTAGAAGGAAATTTTATCACTTAGGTCTGAGACAAGTTCAATCGAAACGTTTTATTATTTACAGAAATAAGTTTTTCTTTTTTTAATATTTGTTTTGCTATAAATTTTTATGTTCATCATCAAGTAAATTTAAATTAATTTAACCAACAAATGTAATGTCCATCACTCTGTGCCCTTTCTGTCCTGCCAAGATTATAATTTTCCACTTTTTTGCGCTGCCCCCCTCTATCTCCTTCCACCCCCTCCCACGGGGCGTGATGATGAATGAAGGCGGTCAGTAATGCAGAGCGCTATCCACTGAATCGAGCATAACTTACTTGCGCTGACTTCACGGGAGATGCAAAAAAAAAGAAAAAGATTAGCAAAGTTGATCGCGTCCCAAGGGAGAGTTGGGGATGTTGGTGCAGTAACCGTGTCAAGGGTAAAATCTCTCTTTTTCTTGGAGGAGATTTTCCCGCCAGGATCAGTGAAGCGAAACAATGAATTAATTTACGGTGAAGGCTTTGTTTGACGAGGTTTAAGGTTATGAGAATGATATTTTTTTATTCAAATTGTAAATGAAGTGCATTGTTTCTTTGTTGCATTGAAAAAATCAGCTCAAGCGTAAGATTAAGCAAATTACTTGCATAAAGAAATCTTTGAAAATATCTCGATTCAATTGAGCATGGTAATTGTCACGAACACAATAATCTGTTTAGGAAATTGCTATAAAAAGCCTAGATGGGAAAATCAACAAACCATACGCAACAATTGCCCACAAATCTTTCTAGTCTTTCAACAATCCCTTTTTTCCACCCCAACATTTGATTTTGTCGATTTAAATCCGCATGTGACCTACAGTTTTGTAGCTGATATAGCTAAATTTAATTAAAACCAGGGCTGCGGAGTCGGGTCATATTTCAAACGACTCCAACTCCGACTCCGACTCCGGCTTTCTTAGATTAGCTGACTCCGACTCCGATTCCAGTTCCGGCTTTGAACAAATGGTTAGCTCCGACTCCGACTCCAACTACACATATTTTTAAATGTTTCAAAAGTTAGCTAACTAAAATTAGATAATTATTTTTAAAACATTGATAAATAGGACTATTTAAATACTCTCTAAGCGTCATGTTTTTCTAAAAAAAAAATTAGTTATGTAAAAGTAAAGTAAATAAACGGAAAAAAGTGTCTAGGTTACAAGTTTTATACGTTATGGAAACAGAAATCAAAAAATATCTTCAGTTTTAGAGGCATTTTGAGAAGAACAGTTTTGTAAGTAAATTTGGATTTATTTGCTTAACCTCAAATTTGAAAATTTGTTTTTCAAAGCTAATAAATTGAAATATTAACCTGTTATTTTTGAATGAATTACTAAAATAAACCTGGCCTTAATTATCTATTGAACATTAAAATTCAAGTTGCTCAATTTCAGGCTGACATTTGTAAGAAGCACAGTGACAGGCACCTTGTTTTTTAAATGACAATTTCAAACGAAACATTTTTTTTGTTTTTTTAAGACGTACATGGACATCACAACAATGGCTGAAGGAGATTATTATTTGAAATCAATGTATCTAAACAATTTCTTCGTGGAAAGGACGCTTAAGATGTAATTTTCAAATATCTGTGACATGGAAAATATTTTAACCTGGATATTTTTAATTTATTTTAAATACTTTTAAAAGGAGGCGCACGATACTTCGTGAATCTTCACCCAAAACGAAGCTTAATGGATGATCTTGCGCCTCCATCAAAATATATTAAAAAAATAAAATATAATAAAAAACTAATATCCACAAGTAAAATATTTGTTAGATCACAAATATTTCACATCAATTCGTATCAGTTGATAATATTTTGATTCTGTTTTTTTATCTATAATATTTGAAAAATACATTAAAATCCTATATTTTGTTCTGTACATTTTTTTATTAGTTCATTTTCGTACTAAATTCTTGAGATTTGTTCAACGATAATTTGCAACGATATCAAAATAGTTTACCTAAAATCAACATCAACATCAACAATCAATGATTATTTCAAATTTGTTGCAACTTCTTTTGACATTTTTTGTTAGTTTCAATTATTTTAAATGCAACACTTTGATTTTCTTGTACTCAGCTATAAACAAAATGCGCATGTTGAGTTCCAAGTAGGAGATTGTTATTATCGTTGATTATTTGTTACAAAAGTTAAACTGCCTGTGACTCTTTTTCGATCTGCAAAAACAGTGATTACTATTTATAATCTTTTTATGTACCTCGTAATTTTTTTCTAAAAAATGATTTAACTGAAAACCTCTAAGACATTCGCTATTGGGGTAAAAGATGACTTTGTGTCTACTTTTTTCAGAAATATTATTATTATTATTATTATTGTTTATTCATGTAATGTAAGACACAGTCTTATAAAATATTACATCTTGATTTAGTATGATAAATTCACAGCTTCGTAACCTTAACACTAATACTATTTATATTTACTATTTTATCTCGAATGCGTTTTGTTAATCCTAATCGTTGAGTAAGTTTAGCAATTGTCTCTTGAAGCAAGGAATGTTTCTACATGATTTTAAGTTTGTAGGTAGATAATTCCAGGTAGATACGCCTCTTGCAAACAGTGAACCATTATAATAAGCAGAGGAATGATTAGGTATAATAAAATTATTCGTTCTCTGATTACGAAAAGAACTAGTTTGGTAAAAGATAGTTGGGTTTTTACTATGAATTATTCTGAAAAGTGTAACTGAAGAGCGAAATTTAATGAATTGGGAAAACGGACATCCTAAGAGATTACTTTGGTAGTTTGTAACACTATCATATCTTGAAAGATTATATACATATCGAACACATGCATTCAGGGCAACTCTGAGTCTATCAAGTATCAAGTATCAAGTATCAAAATAACTGGATGAAATTTGGTCAAATTTGAATTCAGAGGGCACATAAATATAGTCTGAGTACATAAACAATTTTTTATTTATTATTTTTTGAATTATGATACTACATACTTGGGTAAGAGGTTATCATTTAGTGATTATAGTGTAATAATACAATTAGAGCTTTTCAATCACAATAAAAAGCTTCAAAAACATAATGGCATTTGATAAATCAATTAAAAATATAAGTTGATTTGTAAATTAAGCTGTTATAAAGGAAATACTGAACAGTAAAAAAAAACATATTTTTTGTTGAATTTAAGATAACTCCGACTCCGACTCCGGATTATCAAAAATCTTCGGCTCCGACTCCGACTCCGACTCCAAGCTTCCCAAAAAGACCCGACTCCACCGACTCCGGCTCCGACTCCGACTCCGACTCCACAGCCCTGATTAAAACTCTTTAAACCAAAAAATATTTCCAACTATTTAAGCTCTTTCTCAATAAGAATAGAAATATCAATTAATATTTCGTTTAAAAGTTTTTTTTATTGTTTTCTAATGAAAAAACAACGAGTCAAAAGCTCGTCACTCTCGATTAAAATCAATTTGGAGACAAGAAACATATCAGCCAACAACGCTAAAGAAAACGCTCAAATACACATTTTCTGGGAAATTTCCCTGGAAGTAGCTTCGGTAAAATATGGATCATTTTTAATTTTGCCGTCATACGAAGACCACGAGGCACCGCGTGGGTAAATTTCCCTCGAGAACCGTAAATTCCACCAGATTGTTGCGAGGCAAAAGCGTGGGATTTCATTCATTTGTGATTGCAGTTGCTAGACCTGGAAAAATTCTTATCGTAAATAAGACATGGTTATTTTAGGGAACCTTACGTTATGTTTTATTTTGTTCAAATTATTGAAGAAATCTTTCATCATGAAAATAATAACACAATTTCTTAACAGTTTTTATTTTAAATTATTGTTGCAAAATATAACGAATAAATCAAACAAAATCGTTAAGTTTTTCTCCTCTCCTTTTTATTTTGAACCTAATAAAACATCAAAAATTTCTGTACCATGAATAGAAATTTTCACTGAAATTTTTAAAGTTTGCATACTGCAACCTATTTTGAATACCGTCAACTGGGGTGAATCAGGACAACAATCTGAATAGGAATAACACGTTTAAGAGCACTAAAAAAACTTCATATTTGGAAATGAGTAAACACATTTTGTTGCTCTTGGTGTAACCGAAACCACTTCAAAAAGTAAAATATTAGGCTGCATCATTGCTAAAACTGCTGTCCCAATCAACCCCATGTGTCGCCCCAGATGACGGTACTTTATTTTATGTTAAATTTTGCATTTTCGATAAAAAAAAGAAGCTTTTAACAAATGTTGAATTGAGGAAAATCAAATCGGAAAAAGCCGTAAAACTTCAGTGCAAATTTATCGTCCCTAATTTATTGATGTTTTGTTTGCTTTTGATTTTCGAACATTTGTTTTAATTGGGGAAGCCGCGTAATCCGAGAAATTTGCCATTGACCGTGAAATTTTGTGAGTACTGCGACATGCCACGAAATTTCTATTAATTTATTTTTTATTAAAATGAAAAAAAAGCAGAGAAAGTACGACAACAATTCTGTTCATACATATTTTTTTAAACTTTGTTAGAAAAAAAATAATGCACTTTGTAACACTTTATAATTTTGTCAATAACTAATTGTACACAAAACTGATTAAAATGTAAATTTCCTGAAAACCATTGGCAAACAAAATTTAATATCTCTTATTTTTCAAATTCTAGTTTTTATTTTTTGAATTTATCGATTAGTCATGGTTTTTTCAGATATTGAAGGATGTAACTTCGTTTTAAAGATATTTTAGCAAATCTCAATAAAATTAGGTTGGCTGAGTCATATTTTTACTGTCTTAAATATTTTGTGTCAGGCGGTAATATGGGTAATTCTCTACCAACTCACACGAAATCGGGAAAAGTTGCCCCGACCCCTCTTCGATTTGCGTGAAATTTTGTTCTTAGGGGTAACTTTTGTCCTTGATCACGAATCCGAGGTCCGTTTTTTGATATCTCGTGACGGAGGGGCGGTACCCCCTTCCATTTTTGAACATGCGAAAAAAGAGGTGTTTTTCAACAATTTGCAGCCTGAAACGGTGATGAGATAGAAATTTGGTGATAAAGGGACTTTTATGTAAAATTAGACGCCCGATTTGATGGCGTACTCAGAATTCCGAAAAAACGTATTTTTCATCGAAAAATCACTAAAAAAGTTTTAAAAATTCTTCCATTTTCCGTTACTTGACTGTAAAATTTTTTGGAACATGTCATTTTATGGGAAATTTACACTGACCCAGAAGGGTCACTTTTTCATTTAGAACAAAAATTTTCAATTTAAAATTTCGTGTTTTTTTTCTTACTTTGCAGGGTTATTTTTTAGAGTGTAATAATGTTCTACAGAGCTGTAGAGCAGACAATTACAAAAATTTTGATATATAGACATAAAGGGTTTGCTTTTAAACATCAAGAGTTATCGCGATTTTACGAAAAAAAGTTTTGAAAAAGTAACTTTTTGCGATTCTCTTTGTTTCGTCGTCCGTATCTGTCGCGGGTGACCATGAACGGCCATGATCGATGACTTAACCCATCAGTATGGGAAACCTACTTGACCGAAATGTCAAGATCATATATGCGTTTATTCTTCCCTTTCTTCAACGGTCTAATGGCCAAGCAGGTTAATTCACCAGTCCTCACTAATGGTGCTGGATTTCAATCCCGTCGGTTTACGTTAATTGTGCATGCAGTGTGTAATATTAAGTGTCTTTTTTGACGAAAGTGATGTGCATGCTTTTGCATGCGATTTTGCTATCGGATTTTTTGCTGTGTATCTGTTATGATTTATAAAATAAAATTTTGTAATACTCTTTGAAGCAAAATTTTATAAAATTGGCATGCAATTTGAATTTTATTTGTTTGCCTCCTTCTCCATTTCAACCACAATCGAGGGACATCAAATTTAAATAATATTTTAACCTATTAGAGCCAGCAAAATGTAAGAAAAATACATTTCTTAAAATTGTTATATTGAAATATTTTTTTTGTAAAATTTCAATTCGATTGATTAAATTCACTTTCAATTTTATTTTTAAAAACCCAGCAAAAAATGTCAAAAAGGTTTTTCAATGCGTCTCAAATATAAGGCATGAATAAAAAAATAAAAATAGAGCAATTCCATGTCCAATAGGAAATCGGTTGCACCATACCCTCTCCGTTTTCAATGAAACTTTGATAAATAAAAAAATATAAATATTGGAATGACAAGCCATACTTTCAGCATTTGAATGAAAACGTGTTCTAAAATGTATTTTACACTAGTTCAGTTGTTTTGCAATCATTTATTTTCAAAAATTCAAGATTTGAAGAAAACATTTTTTTGCGAAAAAAAAACTTAAACATTGAAAATTTTCAAAAATACCAAAGATTTTTTAATCAACTCAAATATTAAAGAAGTGATTCTAAACTTAGGGAAATGCATTTTATATTGATTTCAGCCTAAATTCAAGTTTTCCGCTCTACAGCATTGCCTTGGCGTTCTCGATTACGAGATTCCTCCTCGAAACTAGGTATCCGAAGGCTTGATTGTTGAGGAAATTGCATTTTTTTTCTAATTTTCATTTTTCAATTCAAACATCGCAAAATTTTGTTTAGAATTTTGCTTACTTATACCAAAAACTTTAAGATGGTAAAAATCCAAACGAAATTTTGCGTGGTACCCATTTTGTAAATCATGAATGCACAAAATTATTTTTTTAATGTTAGTTTTTTACACATGTTAAAAAATGACGTGAAGAGTGCTAGGCGTCATCTAACCTAAAGCACTCTCCAGGATCCCTTCGAAAGATTGGCTGCGCTAGGGTTTGATTAGATTAGATTAGATTAGAAAGCTTTTAAAGTCTGTTAAGGGTTAGTTCAAATTGGTTAGTTTCAATAGATTATTTTATTTAAAATAGGTTAGTGCCTTAACTTTTTTCATGGATTGTTTCGCCTTTTAAACATAAATTTAATAATTTGCGTAAAATAGATACTTTACCTTCTGAAATCTTCATTAAAATAAATATACATTCAACCCCCGGTGGTTGGTCACTTTTTCGTTTGACACTTTTTTAGTTTGTACCCCGTTGGTTGGTCAAAGTCAAACTAAAAAGTGACGAACTGTCACTTTTTACACAGCGCTCACGCACACTATCAAAACAAACGTTTGGTAGTGTGTGTGAACTTTGTGTAAAAGGGGTGTCAAACTAAAACGTGACCCCGTTCGTTTGACAACAGTTGGTGGCAAACCATCGGGGTTTGAGTGTATTGCTCTATGTAAATTGTCAGAACAACAACATGACTCAATATTTGCACATTTTTTTTTCATTTAGTTAGGATGATTTCATTTGAATTGAAGCAAATCCAAACAGTATTTTGGATTGATTTGTGTCCGCAGGAAAAAATATTTCCGACGTTAACAAACAAAATACTTTCAAACTGTGGAACAAATGAAAATATTCTTGAAATCGATGTAACATTGTACAATTTTCAGCACGTGTCTGCCTTTTCCTGGATTTCCTCAACATAAATCCAAAACGATGTTGGCTTCCGAGCTAACAAGAAGCATATCACTTTCCCTATAGCAGAAACAATATTTGCCACACGACAACAACTTTCTCGTCCTTTTCCCAGAAGAATCCGTTCAACTCGCGGAAGCATCTGGGATGACACTTTAAACAGCTCTTCCCGCACACTCCTTTGGATTAACCGTTTAAGGGGCTTTCAACGATGGAAAAAAAATTCAAAATTTCTCCACGTCGATAGGCTCGTAAACATTGTCAAGAAAAAAATGAAGAAGCTCCACCTCTTTCATTCAGAGTTTCTTCCATTGTTGGGTCGCCCAGAGCAACTTTATCAAATTCTTAAAGATGCTGTTCTCGGGCATCGGAAAATTCGGGGTTGTAAAACAGGGCGGATGTTGCTGTTGTGTGGAACGCCTTACCATATACATATTTTTTAAGGCTTCATTCTATTAATTAAAGAATAGTTTTTTCAGTGCTAGAATTCCTCTAAGCAACCAAACATTGGCTAAAAGGATGGATAACCTTAAAAGCCAAACTTTTTCTTTGCACTCATCCTAGAAAGCAACAAAATGAAGCAGGCAGCAAAGTTTATCAGACGTTGTTGGTGGATCACATCGTAAAGGGAAGGAGGCAGGAGAGTAAAATAATTCACGGGCTGTGGCGTTATTTTCTAAAAAAAACCCCTTTGGGCTTGTTTCCGTTCACCTTAATGAACCCACAATGAACTGAAGAGATGATAAAACATTCCATTGTGCTGAGGTATTGTCTCGGTAGGGTTGCAGATTGGTTCGGGCTTTTTATTCACGTAAAGCAAAGAGTTAAAATTTGTCTCTTTTCTATTGATGATGTTCCGAAAAAAAGTCATCAAAATTATTTTTTGTTCAATTTTTTATTTTATTTTTCTCATTTTAGAAGATTGTTTTGAACAAATTTTGTTCTATGAAAAACATTACTTCTTACATTCTTCTTTCCAAGGCTTTCTAAAGATCAAAAATTGGCTGAAAAATGAATTTTGGTGAATTTTTATACGGAAATCCCATTCCGAGCTAAAATGCACATACAATTTAAAAATGCGTACATTATTTGTTAAACTTTTTTAATACATTTTCGGCAATGACTTATTCTGTCCCCAATGCCGGTCAAGACGCCATTTTCGTCATTGGCTCGTTTATACAAGTTTCCATACACATTTGCTCACAGCAGTTCATACAAAAATGATATCTAAATATTCTAGAAACTGTATCTTGAGAGCGGAATACATATTTGATGAATTTGGCAGCTTCGGCAAAGTTTTTGGTAAGGACAATTCGAGTAAAATTGTTATACTCTTAGGCTGGTACAAATATTTTTAAAAGTTTTTGTCACCCCCCCCCCCTCCCCCCTTCAAAATTGGTCCGAAAAATTGGCCCTTGACCACGGCCAGGGCCGAGGGACAAAAACTTTTTTAAATATTTGCATCGGCCTTATAGAAAAACATTTAATATCACAAGAACGCGATTTGCGCAAAAAATCTATTTTGTAATGACAATTGTCATTTTTAAATTGAAAATAGTAGTTTATGCAACAAGTTGCAAAAAGAGGATTTTTTCAGCACGAGTCGTACATTTATCCAACGAGGTGAACCGAGTTGGATAAATACGACGAGTGTTGAAAAAAACAAGTTTTGCAACGAGTTCCATACATTTTTTTTTGCAATTCTGAAAAACACCCATTGAGTGGAATTTTAAGTAAAATTTTCATGTATTTTTCCAATAAATCGTTTAAATAAAAAAATGTTGAAAAGTTTTACTTTTCGAAACGAGTGCTAAAAAGTTCAACTTTTCAGCACTCATTTCAGTGCTGAAAAGTAGAACTTTTCAGCATTTATTTTGAAAAGTGTTGCTATTCGATTCTGTTATTTTTGGTAGGAAAAAGTAGGCCGTTTCATTTCTTCAGAAGGACAGGAAAAGTTAACAGTTTCACAGCGGAATTGCAAAAATGTACTTTATTCAACATTTCATTACCGTCATTTTGGCCGCCACCATGGATTAAAAAAATCTAAAAAACATCAGAGTAGCTACGACGTCATACAAAAGCTCAACAATCAAAAATAAGACAAAAAATAAAAAATCGTGATTCTGTTATTATATTGATTGCCAAGCATTTAAACAAACTTGATTATTTTTTCATATTGCCGAAACAAATATTATCGGAACTTAAAACTCAAGACTAACCTTTGAAAAGTGCTCCCAATGACCTTATTTTGTGCTTTTGTTTCACCTTTACATGTCTTCACGCAATTTTGGCAGCTTTCCATGCAAAAATGGACGTAAATATTCAAAAATCTGTAACTTTTGAGTGAATTTTCTGATCATTTTGGTTTATTCTAACAAGTTCAGTAAATTTGCTATAAAATTGTCGAAACTCAAGCATATTTGGCTAAGTAGTTCAAAAGTTAAAAGCTTAAAATCGTTCAGGTATTTGTGGTCATGTCTGTTAAATGACTAAGAACTTTGAAAAAGCTTTTGAATTCGATGCCCATGTGCTCTCTTGTACTAAGCACGTTGGAATTCTTATCTAGCTAGAATAAAAGGGCACATCGAAATGTTGTCGATGCAAATAAATAGTTTGGTAACAGTTTGACAACAAATGTTTATTCGGCTTATTTAGTTCATTTATTTTCTTCATAATATGTTTTTTTGTCAATTTTTATGAAATAAAATTTCTCTCATGATTTTTAGATTGTTTTTGCATCGCAAAAAAAATGTTCTAAGTTTTTTTCTTCATTCCACAATTCCGTCTACCTACCAGAGGGTAGCAAACGGTTCACCTAATCAAAGGTAAAGAAATTGAACTATAGGTAGCAACTTCTGCCAGTATAAAAACCTCGACATGCTGACTTCAAAGCCATAAGTCCTTACCAACGAAGCTTGTGAGCATGCAGCCTACTATGCAAGTGCCACTGAAATACTAGTAATGTGAAAGTTGCTCGACTATGTGAGATTGAGTAAGTTGGAATCATGGTCAGATGATTTGATCATTTGTAAGTTTCACCGTAGTAATCACAAATATTCTCTTTTGTTACAGATAAAAACCACCATGGCTAACCTCAATCTCATCAGTAACGCTTCGTCTACAAACCGGTCTGAAAACAACACCAAACTGTTCACTCTTTGACAGTCACACGCAATTGTCTTTGGCTGTTGTTACTTTTTAAAACTCAACCTATTTTTTTACTTCTGACACCAACATGTTGAAGTTCTCAACTCAAAGATAAAACAACTGAAACAGGGACCTTATCGAGGGTCATACCTATGTGGAGGCTAGGACCGGCCGGCATGGCCAGTCCTTTACGGCTGTGATATTCAGATGATGTGTACTCTTTGGATTCTGACTATAGACTGTCGTTTATTTCCTTGTCACTTACTTTTAATTGAATCCTTATTCCTTAATGTCTCGCCTTGTAATGAAGGTTATTAAATAAGAAACCATGTGGCTACTTCCACAATAGTTCCACTGGTTCAAATGTCTTAAATTGATGAATTTGCTAACAAAATCTTTTGGAAGCTCAACCAGAGCTATAAACATTGCATCCAGCTCAATACTGTCTCGACTTAATCTGACTGCTCTAATCCAAAACCATGTGAAGGGCATTAACCACTGTCATTTCACAATATTACAATATGCATTACAAATGTGACATACCAATTTTGTCGAAGCCACTAATTCCGCTATGGAATAAAATATAATTTTAGTGATTTCTCCTCGTTGAAAAACTCTTCGGTGTTTTGACCCGTGGTAAGCCACTGTGCAAACTGGTAGTTTAGATTTTTCAATTCTCGTGTTTCTTCAAACTAAAAATGACTCTTTTTCCGATGTGAGATCTGGCTTAGCCAAAAGTCTAATTTAAATTTAATTCTTTAATTTGTTTCTTTTTTCTGTACACACTAACACCGATTGTATCATATAAGTTAAGTTAAGCAATCAAGTAAAAATAAACATGGTAAAAACTCTAACATACTGATGTTTCCAACATTTAATAACCTGAACTGCAATTCCGAAAATCGAACATTATTCTGTGTTGCCCCATGTGTGTGTGTGTGCAACCAACCAAACGGGACCACGCGGTCGCTTCTTACAAATTGAGTTGTTTCCATGTATTTTTAGATCTACATTCTATACATGCAAATAACTCGCATAGGCATTTGGAAGGTGTTAGCTCTGCCGAGCTTCGGTGACCCATTTCTACGCTGGCTAGCCGAGCGCGAGGTACTTCAGCTTTATCGACAAGCCCCGCCCTGTAGAACGTTTGGACCAATCGGATTCAAACGTTATTCAGAACTTCCGGATCTCTGCCAAATGGACAAAAACCCAGCGCGTATTTAGTTGGTAGTAACAGTATTCCTAATTCCAGTCATAGCTCACAAAGTTGCGAAGGCATTGTGGTTAGCATTTTTGCTTACCAATCCAAAGGACGGGGATCGAACCCCGCCTCGAGCGACTTTGGTTTTAGTTTATGTTGCGTATTTCAAGTATTTTAAAGCCTTAAACATTTTCGTTGGGAGCAGACGGGCATCGAACCCAGGACTATCCGCTTACAAAAGCGAACACCGTTACCAGTCAGCCACGGCCACTCCCATATTTTTACCCGTTCCGTTCCGTGAAAATTAAACGAAGATCTAAAAAGGAAAGAGCTCACCGGGATCCGACGAAACAATCCAGGCCGAAACAAAGAGACAAATCCAATTCTTTGACTCGATCAATTTCAAATGCATCTGAAAGAGCTTAAAAAATGCAACAAAATGCAGGGAGAAACATCCCAATTGGTTAAATCTAAAGGGTTATTGACATTTTAGTGAAAAATATCACAATTTTCGAACTCAAATAAAAAAGTGTTCCATCCAGATATCAACTCGGTTCGACCTGCAGCTTGTAGGAGACATTTGGGACTACCATCTGAGTTTGAGAACCGAGTTGATACCTAGATGGAACACTTTTTTATTTGAGTTTGAAAATTATGCTATTTTTTCACTAAAATGCCTTTAGATTCAACCAATTGGGATGCTTCGGACCACATTTCACAGAATCTACAGGGGAGGAAGGATGCGTGGACATACCGTACCAAACGCTTCGGGTCAGTTGATATGGTGTTTTGTGTGTGCAGTTTTTTGTAAGTGCCGTGAGTTTTAGCAATCTTATCATATATGGTACAGAGGAATGGTAGGATGAAGGAACAGAATAAGGAATTATAAGGAAATTAAAATAATGTATATAGTGAATAGATAAATACATAAAGCATTATATTTAAAGATGATTCCAGGAAGCTGTAAAATGAAAAATTATTTTTAAAGACGCAAACGCTTAGAATGGTTCCATTGCAGTTTATGTAGTTTGAACCTACAGTCATCCCTCATATTTGGAACAGTTTACAGATCGGCCAATGTTCAAAAAATCATAGCGAATCGGTAATTGAACTTAATGATTCGCTTTTACCTTCATTTGAAGGCTTTTCATGCGATCTTTCGAATGCTGTATCGAACAACTGCAAATTTTAACTTTTATATCAAGTTTTTGAAGAAAAACTTTGACCCTTGAAATCCACAAATTTGGAACACTTTTTTTCTTACGGATGTAAACAAACTATGGATCTCTCCAGGAGTACATATTTGTAACAAAATAATGACTTCACACACTGCAACCAGTGAAACTCAAGCTTAGTGATGTTTTATCCATGGTCTGATAACTTTTTTTGTGAAAATATCAGTTAAATTCAGGTGTTCCACAATTGTGGGAGCCACAATAACATCCCAAAATCATGGAACAGGCAATTTTGAGGCAGTGTTTTGCTGCTTTCGAAAAAATAGTCTTGAAGTGAAGTTTTTTGTTCATAAAGTACTACTTTTATTAGTGAAATAGCAAGAAAATGTCCAAATAAAGGTCCTAAAAATAGTAGGGTTGAGAGAAAAGCTGCATTTGGCATGCTATTGCCAAATTACCACAAAAGTGTCCCGAATTTGTGGGTGTTCCGAATATGTGGGATGGCTGTATATGATATGGAAGAATAGTAGGAAAAGGAATATGATAAGGAATGATATAGCAATTAAAGTTAAATATATAGTGAATAAATAAATACAAATAAGAAATTAAATAATATACAATAAACACATCATAAAATGAACGAAAAAACAGGAACATTCGCAGCAGCTTTCAGTACAAACAAATAAAAACTTAAGATTAAAATTCCACAATACGAAATTGAGATGGTACCAGGAAGCTGTAAACTAAATGACTATAATTGAAAGTACAAATGCTTCAGTCGGTTCCATTGTTGTTTTATTATGTGCCGTTATTTGATTTGATCGTATATGGTATTGTCCCGCCCGTGTGGATCAATCGGACCGCGCACTGGACTCACAATCCAGAGGTCGCCGGTTCGAATCCCGCGGTACAAGTTTTTGAATTTGTCTCTGACTGCTGAGCCGAAAAACAACCTAATTGTGTAATACAGTCGAGAACAACGTTTCATTGTCCTCATCTACAATAAATGTTACAGTCCCTTCAAATAGCATGCTTGGATTTTTCGTTGGGCAATTTGATACCTCCCGCTCTCGACGGATTAATTTCCATAGATGGGGCAACACAGAGTAATGTTGGATTTTCGGAATTACAGTTCAGGTTATCAAATGTTGGAAACAGAAGTTGTTAGAGTTTTTACCATGTTTATTTTTACTTGTTTGCTTAACTTAACTTACATGATACAACCGGTGTTAGTGTGTACAGAAAAGGGAAACAAATTTAAGAATTAAATTTAAATTAGAATCCTTTTTAGTTTGAAGAAACACGTGAATTGAGAAGTCTAAACTACCAGTTTGCACAGTGTCTTACCACGGGTCAAAACACCGAAGAGGTTTTCAACGAGGAGAAATCACTAACATTATATTTAATTCCATAGCGGAATTACTGGCTTCGACACAATTCGTAAGTAAAATTTGTAATGCATATTGTAATATTGTGAAATGACAGTGGTAAAAGTCCTTCACAGATTTTCAGATTAGAGTTGTCTGAAAGAGACGAGACAGTATTGAATAAGGAGCAGGCTCCTATGATTAATTGCTCTGATTGTGCTTACAAAAATCATTAAACAGATTTGCTAGTCAATTCATCAGTTTAAGTCATTTGATCCATTGGGATATTGCGGAAGATAATAATTATCAGACGAGTCATTATGAAATAAGGATTCAATTAAAAGTTTGAATATAGGTAAGACTCTAGACATGGTCCCTGTTTTAGATGGGATTTATGCAAAGATCATTTGGATCAGATTAAAGCATTGAATGAATTAAAGGAATAAGTCATTCAAGACAACGAGACATTTTCAGCTTTTGTTGATCTTTGAGTTGAGAACTTCAACATATTGGTGTCAGAAGTAAGATTATGATTTGGAAACTAATAAAGTAGTGCTGCCCGAGCAACTGGGCAGTTGCTGTGTAGACCAACGAGACGATAGTTCAGTTTAGTTAATCAAATAGTTTCACATCCGTTCATTACAAACTTGTAATGCATATTGTAATATTGTGAAATAACAGTGGTAGTCTTTTTCAAATAAAGAATGGTCAAGACCAGGCCTGCAAAATGTTTCCAACCCAGCGTACACATGAAGCAAACCAAAATGTCAGTTCACTGCTAGCATTTGACTGTAAGCCTACTGTGTCCCTTCAACCACTGCCGCCTGACTCGTGCCGGTCGGCTGCTGGAGAATGAGAGACGTGAAAAAATGAGCTACACTCACTCAATTCGTGTCGTATGACTGACTCGTAAAATCCTCTCTAAACACTATTTTGACTATTTTTAAACAATTGAATGGTTCTAGACTGTGCAAAACACTTAAAACAACCATAACTTATATTCAAAATTATATTTTCACTCATAAATACCAACTTTTGTGTAAAAACTTGTTTCTTTATGTGTGTGCGTGCAACGTCGAATGAGCGTTGGTCGACTACTGGCTCGCATTGCAGCTGCTCAGTGAACTAGGGCACTCACGACTGAGTCGGGTTTGTTTATGTCACGGTTTTGTGGTTCAGTGAATGGATCTGAAAAAATCGTGTATGCGTCGCCGATTTTCAAGTCAGGACCCCTGACATTTTCAGCTCTGGTCAAGACATTCAAAGGTTCATCAGCCGAAAAAATGCAATTGAGTGCGACTGTCAAAGAGTGAACAGTTTTGTGTTGTTTTCAGACCGGTTTATAGACGAAGACTTAATTTAGAGAGTTACTGATGAGATTGAGGCTACATGGTGGTTTTGATCTGTAACAAAGGAGATTTTTGTAATAACTACGGTGAAACTTACAAATGATCAAATCATCTTACCTGCATTAGATTAATCTCACGCAAAAGAAACAACTTTCACATCTTCACATTACTAGTATTTCAGCGGCACTTGCATAGTAGGCTGCATGCTCACAAGCTTCGTTGGTAAGGAATGATGCTTTGATGTCAGCATGTCGAGGATTTTATACTGGCTGAAGTTGCTACCTCTAGTTCAATTCCTTTACCTTTGATTAGGGTAAACCGTTTGCTACCCTATGGTAGGTAGGCGGAAATGTGGAATGCATAAAAAAACTTAGAACATTTTTTTGCAATGCAAAAACAATCTAAAAATTCATGAGTGAAATTTTATTTACTAAAAATTGACAAAAAAACAGATTATGAAGTAAATAAATGAACTAAATAAGCCGAATTAACATTTGTTGTCAAACTGTTACCAAACTATTTATTTGCATCGACAACATTTCGATGTACCCTCTTATTCTATCTAGATAGGAATCCCAGCGTGCTTAGTATAAGAGAGCACACGGGCATCGATTTCAAAAGCTTTTTCAAAGTTCTTAGTCATTTTACAGACATGACCACACATACCTGAACGATTTTTAAGCTTTTAACTATTGAACTACTTAGTTGAAAGGTGCTTGGAGTTTCGGCAATTTTATAGCAAATTTACTTTACTGAAATTGATCAGAAAATTCACTCAAAAGTTACAGATTTTTGAAGATTTACGTACATTTTTGTATGGAAAGCTGCCAAAATTGCATGAAGACTTGTATGCTTGCCCGAGCAAACGGAAATAACTTGGGAAGGTCAGTTTTTGATATTGTGAGAAGATCGAAATATCTTATTGGGATGATCGGATTAGTTGTTAAAATAACAAAAATCAATAACAAAGATTTATTCGAAGAATAACTTAAACTGTTATTATGTTGTTATTGCAATAACAAACCAATAACACAGAAGGAATCATGAAGTAATAACAAGATTTGTTATTTTGTGCGGAGAGGTGGAGCAGCTTAATAACTAAAATTGTTATTGAACTGGTTCCTTAACAAAAAAAGTTATTGTTTTGGTTTATTTGTAATTTGCAAATAAACCTGCAGTTGCCATAACTCCTCTGTACTAATCAGGGCTGCAGAGTCGGGTACCTCCAAGCGACTTTGAAACCATACTTTGAAGACAACTCCGACTCTGGATGCAGGATATCCCGAGCAGACGGAAATAACTTGGGAATAACGTTTTTTGATATTTGAAAATACTAGGCAAATAACATTTTATGTTATTTATAACAGGATTTGTTATTCGTCGTTATGATTTTTTTGTTATTGGATTGTTATTGTAATAACAGACTAATAACATTTCTAGTTATTCTTCTAACAAATCTTTGTTATTATTTTTTGTTATTTTAACAACTAATCCGATCATCCCAATAACAGTTGGAGGTGTTCGTCCATAACAAATAACGTTATTCCAAAGTTGTTTTGGCTTTCAATCAATATCAGACTAATAACAAATTTTGTTATGATAACATAAACTGTTATTGAACTATTATGCAACAATGGATTTTTCAAGAACATTCCATAACAATTTCTGTTATTTTAACAGTATTTGTTATTGAAATGGCATGAATTTAGTTATTACCGTCTGTTCGGGATGGGTCATTCCATCTCAACTGTGCACGAAAAAGTGCAAATTTGAAAATTGCCCTCTCCGATCCTGCTCAAATTTGGCAGGGCTGTTGATACTATCAAAACATGCAAGAATCTCGAATTTCATCCAAATCGGACCACCCCATCCATTTTTGTACCTCCCCATAAAATCGACTTTTTGGCGATTTTTGACCAAACCTCCTAGTTTCAAACGACGATAACTCAGGAACCACAAATCTTAGAGGGTCGGTCTTAGACTCAATTTTGAAGGAAATTGGACGTAGAATCCATTTCCGTGATCAAAATGTCGATTAATTTATTTATTCTACCTGTATTGCGCAATTGAAAACTTTAAATGGCCGTATCTCAAAACACCCCAACTTTTTTTTTTATTTGACCTCACCATCGTGTTTCCCGTCCAATTTTACATAAGAATCACTTATCGACAGAAATGAGTATGTTTCGTTCCAGAGATATCGAATTTTAAAGTTCTGTGTTTTCGAGATTACCTACATCAGCTTCATTCGCCGCATCTGCTAGAAGCACACAGGCGGGCCGATCAATAACAGCTACCTGGTGTTCTGGGAGATGAATAATTTAATTTAAATTTTAAAAAAAATTACGCAAATATTTATTCAAATGGCTGATAACTACCTTGATCAATCTATTTTTGTGAAAGGAATATTTATTGGGTTATTTTGAATGCACCGTTTTTTACGTGTTGCTAACCGTTTCAGAGTACCTCCGAGGCCATGACTAGGGCCTTTATCATGGGCGGTAGCAAAATAGTGCCATTCAGCAAAAACCCTAAAACCAGCTTTATTATTATTATTATTATTATTATTATTATCATTATTATAGTTTACTATTGACACTTTACCAAAATTTGGCAAATCTGATTTATGGTTTAAAAGATTGATTATATTAAATCAATTTTTATATTGTTAGCCAGCTCCATTTGATTGAAAGATGATTTTGGTCAAAGTAGGGAGAGTGGGGAGACTTGATCCCCTTTTTTTGTATCGCACATAACTCTGTCAATTTCTCACAAAACTATAAACTTTTTGCATGAGTTGAAAGCTTAAACATTCATCTATGTTTGGCTAATGAGGGTATTTCATCAGATTAACTCTTCGAATCATGCCAAGCGTTTTAAAAAAATATTTTAAACGGGCATTTTAAAAATGTTAGGGGTAACATGATCCCCCTTTTAACATTCTGAAGAAATCTTAAGCAAAATGTTTCTTATTCATTCAAACTTGTAATTCTCAGCAATTTCACATAAAACCTGTACGTTTGTGTTCAAAATATAACAAGTTTAGTATGTAAAATATTTAAAAACTTAAAATATTATTTTTTAGACCAAAATTAAGCATGTTAACAAAAGCTGGAAATTTTTGTTTACAAAATATTTGAAAAAAGGTACAAACTGCAGTAAGTTATGTACAACTATACTAAAGGAAACCATGTATGAAAACCCAGCCCAATTATTTAATCTTGAGGCTGATTCCAGTGACTGTAAAAAACTCACTTTTTTAAACAATTGATTGTAAAAATAGTATGACGATAAATTTAACATCAAATGCGTAAGGGGTTTGGAGTTGATAAGTTTATCAAACAATTCATGTATGAAAAATATTTTTTTGAATAATTTTTGAGTGTTTTCTATACATATCAAAACAAAGAAAAAAAGATCTCTTGGAAGTTTTTTGCAGCTCGTTTCAGAAAAATGTGTGTAACTCAATCTAAACATTTTTTAATTTTTTTTCTGTGTTTTCTACAATGAGTTTTAGTTAATTTCGCACAACTTTCTAGAACAAAGCTAATTGTTTTACCCACATGCTGACGAGATACAGGCTTAGGATCAAGTGTCCCCGGGGATCAAGTCTCCCCACTCTCCCCTACATTTAATTTAAAAAAAATCTTCATACGTGAGGACAGCAGCCATGAAAGAAGAAAAAAAACACTGTTGTTCGGACGGTGTCGAAATCATCGCAAATAAATTTGGGGAATTAGCCGCTTTGAAGCAGATCAAACTTTGTGATTTGCTTACATTTTTCAATTTTATACTTTCCAGAAATCCTTTTCCTACTCCTTGTGATCGTCCTTCACTAGAATACAACGTATCAACAAATTTTATTCATTTTAATTCATATTTTTTGCTCAATAATGTATCGTGCACTGGTGTGTGTGTCGTTATTGCTCTGTCCTGTGGGTTAGCACAGAAATTCATTTCATTAATTTTTTTGAGCAGATATTTCGCGATCGCAGATTATTCGCGATTAAACTTCAGTTTCCTACAGTGTTATACAGTTAATTTTTGCCCAATTGGGTAAAGATTATTTATGATAAAATATTATTTCAATACATGACCAGGTAGCAGTTATTGAAGCCTGTGTGCTTCTAGCAGATGCGGCGAATGAAGCTGATGTAGGTAATCTCGAAAACACAAAATTTTAAAATTCGATATCTCTGGAACGAAACATATTCATTTCTGTCGATAAGTGATTCTTATGTAAAATTGGCCGGGGAACACGATGGTGAGGTCAAATAAAAAAATAAGTTGGGGTGTTTTGAGATACGGCCGTTTCAAGTTTTCAACTGCGCAATACAGGTAGAAAAAACAAATTAATCAACATTTTGATCACGGAAATGGATTCTACATCCAATTTTCTTCAAAATTGAGTTTAAGACCGACCCTCTAAGATTTGTGGTTCCTGAGTTATCGTCATTTGAAACTAGGAGGTTTGGACAAAAATCGCCAAAAAGTCGATTTTTTGAGGAGGTACAAAAATGGAGGGGGTGGTCCGATTTGGATGAAATTCGGGATTCTTGCATGTTTTGATAGTATCAACAGCCCTGCCAAATTTGAGCAGGATCGGAGAGGGTAATTTTCAAATGCTGTTCCGCTTCAGATGGAATGACCCATATGACGTTCAGCTCTCCAAAAATACCCGACTTCAGAGATTCCGACTCCAAGTGAAAGTTGCTGAAAATTTGCTGAATCCGATGCAGTCTCCGAGGTCACACTCCAGCTCGAACTTCAACGTCAGCTCCGACTTCCTGGCTCTGTGAAAATAATAACAGTTTTTGTTATTCACACTTCAAAAATTCTCAATAAATAAATCAATTCCGTTAGGGAATATAACAACATTAAAAGAAATTGAACTCTCAAAAGTTAATTTTATCGGATTAATTTTAGCCTGAAACCCCATTCCATGCTGAAATAAATGACCCCGATGAAATTGGTCAAAATAATTTCATAGTTCTAGCCAATTTTAGTAAAATTCCTTAGGGGGTATATATATATCAAATAATTTAAAAAATCAGCTTTCAAAATTTCAACTTATAGAATACACAGCAAAAAATCCGATGGTAAAATCGCATGCAAAAGCATGCACATCACCTTCGTCAAAATAAACACTTAATATTACACACTGCATGTACATTTTTTGCAAACACAAAAAAAAAGTTGCAACCGACGGGATTCAAACCCAGCACCAACAGTGACTGCCGCCTTAGCCCACTCGGCCATCAGACCAATGAAAATTTGTAAGGATAAACGCATATATGAGCTTGACATTTCAGTCAAGTAGGTTTCCCATACTGATGGGCTACATATTTCAGGGTGTAAAATCACATAAAATTGCATAAAATAATGCAATATTTATTTTACACCGCGTCCTTTTACACGCAGCTGGATTACTACTTTTTTAGCTGTGTAATTTTAGCTTAAGGACCCTATTTCATGGCCAAAATAATGACCCCGACGAAATTGGTCAAAATTATCCCATAGTTCTAGCCAATTTTAGCAAAGTCCCTTAGGAAGTATTTCAAATAATTTAAGAAATCAACTTCCAAAATTTCAATTTTTTAGAATAATTTTAGCTTAAGGACCCCATTTCATGGCCAAAATAATGACCCCGAAGAAATTAGACAAAATTATCCCAAAGATCGAAACATATTTAACAAAAGAAAAAATAATAGCAGATTGTGTTATGGACACTTAGAAACTTTTCCATTTGTGCGATTTATGGTAATTTTATTTCTAAGTCAGTATACCAAACGAATAACAAATTTGGTTATTGGGAGGGTTATTGAAATGTATAACATTTCCTCTTATTAGCGTGTTATTAAACATTTTCAATATAATATCACTTCAATACCAAATTTTGCTATTTTACCAGAAACTGTTATTAATTTTTCTTTTTGAAGTTGAACTTCAGGATAAAATAATAACACTTTTTGTTATTTTAACAGGATTTGTTATTGAAATATTATTAATTTTGTTATTACCGTCTGCCCGGGATGAACCAATGACTTCTTAGGTCTTAGCTTCTTTGGTTATAGGGAGCCCTTTTCAAAAGTTAGTCTTGAGTTTGAAGTTTCTTTAATTTTTGTTTCGGAAATATGAAAGAAAAAATCAAGTTTGTTTAAATGCTTGGCAACGATTTTATCAATATAATAAAAATATCACGATTTTATTTCTTTGTCTTATTTTTGATTGTTGAGCTTTTGTATGACCTCGTAACTACTCTAAAGCAGCGATTCTCAACGGGGGTACCGGGCCTACTTGATTTACATGGTAGGGGGTACCAGCCTAGAAGAAGGTTGAGAATCGCTGCTCTAAAGTATTTTAAAATTTTTAGTCCAAGATGGCGGCCAAAATGACGGTAATGAAATGTTGAATAAAGTTCATTTTTCAATTAAAATAATGTATAAAAATGCGGAAGTCACATTCTACTGTTAACATTTTTTTTCTAAAAGAGTATCCCAAGTAACATTTTTTTCCAGGAGTTCTACAAGAGCTCTTCAAGATAGCTACAGCATAGCAGTTTGGACCGTGATAGGATAAAATTCTCTTCAAAACTTCTTCAGGAGTTTGGAAGAGTACTTGAAGAGAGTTTTACATCCTACCGCGGTCCAAACTGCTATGCTGTAGCTATCTTGAAGAGCTCTTGTAGAACTCCTGGAAAAAAATGTTCTTGGGTAACAATCCATCAAATATTCCGTTCTCAAGATACAGTTTCTAGAATATTTAGATACCATTTTTGTATGAACTGCTGTGCCCAAGTAACATTTTTTTGCAAGAGCTCTACAAGAGCTCTTCAAGATAGCTACAGCATAGCAGTTTGGACCGCGGTAGGATAAAATTCTCTTCAAAACTTCTTCAGGAGCTTGGAAGAGTACTTGAAGAGAGTTTTATCCTACCGCGGTCCAAACTGCTATGCTGTAGCTATCTTGAAGAGCTCTTGTAGAACTCCTGGAAAATTTTTTTACTTGGGTGAGCAAATGTGTATGGAAACTTGTAAAAAACGAGCCAATGACGAAAATGGCGTGCCACCAGGAATCATTAGCAAAAGTTATTTTTTTTGTAATTTAGGGTTTAATTCGCAGGAAAAATTCTCATGAAAGCTGTAAAAAAAACCAGCATAGTTTACCATAATCCCCCTCGCAGTGTTTGCTGTAAACAAGCCCCTCAAAAGCTCAACCGCAAGTTTGCCCCCTCAAAACCACGAGGACCACGAAAGTGAGTGACTTTTTGGGATGGACATTTTATGCACACACAGAAAGGGACATCAGGCCGAAAACTGGTGGCGGCGGCCGTCGTTCCAAGCGGCACATAGATGGAACTCCATACAACCTGTTAGCTCAAAAAGTGGGACGATTGTTCAGTTCTGTCACTGGTATAGTGGAAATTTGTCCACGCTTGTCACAGCCTACTCAGCATCAACAACTGTAAAATTTGAATCTATTATACCTCTTGCAAATTGACAGATCAAAACACGTATACCACTTGTTTGTTGACAGAAGCTTAGATTACAGCGATCAATCGTACAGAAATATCTGGAGCAACACGAGAAAAGGGTGGATAAGCATTTTAATAGCTGGAACTATTTCGCAAATTCCGAGCCAACAGTTAACTTTTTCTCAAAACTCGATGTGTAAAACAATAGCTCGCTTTCCCAGCTACCTTCTAACGCTGCGGGTTTTGTTAAATAGTGAAATGTTATCTCGGAATTTGCAAAATAGCTCTAGCTCTCAAAATGCTTATGTGCCCTTTTCAAATGTTGCTCCAGAATATAAAGTTGGAAAATCATGAGAGTATTAGTAAAACTCGCACAAAAGTACCATGCGTAATTCAAGCATTCATTCATTAAATGAAGGAGTTTATGCTGCTTTGGTGACGCGATTTCTTTTCTAATGCTTCAATTTGTATGCTCTTCCTCAACAATTAAAGCTCTCCCTCGTGATTCACTGATAGACGATGGGTTAATGACGTCGTTGATTTGAAAATTGAGAGGGACAGATTTTAGAGCTGCGAATCCCCTCCTCTTCCCATATGTTTGTTCGATGTCAAAGAATTCAAGCCATGCACTACCTAAATACCTGTTTGCAATCGAATAAAAAGATGAGCCATGATATCTGAAAATGCAGTTTTTAATGCACAGTTTTTCCGGCATTTTTGAGCAGGAAAAGTTAAAGAATCGCAAAAACAAACGGCCAACATGAGAGGCAAAACGAAAATTCAAATCATGGAGTGCTGCGATTTTGTTTACTTGAGGCAATGTTTCAGTATACCAGTTTTGATCGGACGAGGGGTCAATGCATATTTCATGTAGCCGGTGCATGATTAAATAAAATTATCAACGAAGATTTAACTTAAAACATTAGAAGCATGATTTAAAAAAATTATCGAAAAAGGATAAAATTTGGAATATAAGAAAACTAGCTAGAAAATTAAAATTTGGAGTGAGAAATAATTAAAATGTAAGTCCTATCAGTCAAAACGGGTCGTTTTTGTCGCTAGAGAATGTGTCATATGCATGTAGCAGAAAATTATGAAAAATATCTCGAATAATATTATGAACAACAATCGAACAAATGATATTCTGCGCTACTATAAGCGTTCTTAAGAGATTGGGCACAGAAAAAGAAAATAGAATTAGAATAAAATTGTGATCAACAAATGGGACCAGATTAAAATAAAATAAGGATTACTCACTATCTACATCTACTGACAATAATTATTAGAATCTACAGAACAACGACAACATCAAGGGATGTGTACTGCCGTTCTACGCATTATTGTCCCATGTCAGTTTTGGACGATTTTGACTTTATGATATTTTTAAGTTTAGTTTGAATAACACCAAATAACACCAAGTCTGTTGGTCCCATCGTAACACTTCTACGCATAATTGTCCCACCAAGTATGTTCTTACGCGGAATCATTAGTTTTATTAAGCATTATTTCTTGTTTACCTGTTGTATAGCGATTCTCTTGCTTTGTTTTTGAATACCCCTGACTCAAGGCGGTTCTAAAAACACCCAAAAAGCAAAAAATGAAAATTTGGTTTATTGGACCTTTTCAAAAACTCCAGAAATAAGGGTGATAAAATGCTAACTGGGGTGATTAGGGACACACAGGGCGAAAAGGAACCCACGGGACAATTATGCGTAGAAACACAGAAATTCGTCGAAAAATTTCAATCGCGTTTTTTTCAGTTGCCCTTTTTTGAACATGGGACAGTTATGCGTAGAACGGCAGTGTATGTGTGTGAGAAATTGTCCAAGGCATTGTGCACATTGAAATCAATAATCGTAATCGGCTATGACATTATTTGGCTGGCCGAAAACATTGTTTTCAAATGAGGCAAGTTTTGTAAAAAGAGTTCTGTTGAAAATGCTGTTTAAGTTTAACTGCACGCCGAATTACTGCTAAGTCAACATTATGTTCTCGATGGAAATAAATGCTGTTATCATAATTAAAAATAAAATTCGAAATATTCTAATTACATGCACTATGGACGACCCGTCGATGCAAAAGTGTCATAAAAACTTGTCGAAAAGTTGGAGCTCTCCACCGCTAGAGGCAGCACCGTGCATATCCTCGTTTTTGAACCTGAAGTTCCACGGATGTGCAAGCGGCCTTTACGACGGGGGAAGATAATGCTGATGTCTATGAATATGAATGGGGTTAGGCCTGTAACATGGCTGGTAGCATAAAAAAAAGAACCAACCAGCCAACCAACAAGACAGCAAGAAGTCCAAAAAAGCCATTTCCATCCGTCTCCTCGAACCAAGGCGCTTGAGCTTTCAAGCTGTGGACCGGGAAAAACTGCGTGAAAGCATTTTCCTCCTGCTGATCATTATCATATTTTACTCTATTATCTTGTTCCCATTTCTAGACCTTTTTCGGGTTCTCTTCTTCTTTTGCATTGGTGACTTAGTCCTAGTCAGTTGAGTCAGTCAGTCAGTCAGAAAGGACGAGAGACTGCTCGTGCCATTCGGCTGAGCAGAGAAACATAAACAATTTATCAGCCGTGCTGAATTGAAGGATTTATGCGATACCGTAGCATAATGGATGGTCTCACGTCACGGGTGGGAGTTCGTGAAACGTGGAACGAGGTGTGTGTTGTTCAGGATTTAGCGTTATTAGCATTAGTATTGGTGGATCCAGATTCGTTGACTGTGTTATAAATTGGCGAATTAGTGGTTGAACGAGGCAAACGATGTTGTTTGGGCATTCAAGGTTGAAGTAAAACAATACTCGAGACATAATTTACCTAAATCAACAACTCGAACATTTTTAGATAACATGCGTTCACTATGTGGTTTTGGTTTTGGTTTTGGTTTTGGTTTTGGTTTTGGTTTTGGTTTTGGTTTTGGTTTTGGTTTTGGTTTTGGTTTTGGTTTTGGTTTTGGTTTTGGTTTTGGTTTTGGTTTGGTTTTGGTTTTGTTTGGTTTTGTTTTGGTTTTGTTTTGGTTTGGTTTTGGTTTTGGTTTTGTTTTGGTTTTGTTTTGGTTTTGGTTTTGGTTTTGTTTTGTTTTGGTTTTGGTTTTGGTTTTGGTTTTGTTTTGGTTTTGTTTTGGTCATTTTGTTTTGGTTTTGGTTTTGGTTTTGTTTTTGGTTTTGGTTTTTTTGGTTTTGGTTTTATTCTATTTTGGTTTTGGTTTTGGTTTCTATTCTATTCTTTTGGTTTTGGTTTGGTTTTCATTGGTTCTGGTTCTGGTTTGGTTTTGGTTTTGGTTTTATTTTATTTGGTTTTGGTTCATTGGTTTTGGTTTTGGTTTTTATTTTGGTTCTATTCTTTTGGTTTTATTCTTTTGGTTCTATTTGTTTTGGTTTTGGTTTGGTTTCATTCTATTTCTTTTGGTTTTGGTTTTATTCTGGTTCATTGGTATTCTCATTGGTATTTTATTCTGGTTTTGGTTTGGTTTTGGTTTTGTTTTGGTTTTCATTGGTATTTTTTCTTTTCTTTTGGTTTCTATTCCATTGGTTTTGGTTTTATTTTGGTTTTGGTTCTATTTGGTCATTGGTTTCTATTCTGGTTTTGGTTCTATTCTATTCTGGTTCTATTTTGGTTTTCATTCTATTTTATTCTATTTGGTTTTATCTCTATTTCTTTTGGTTTTGGTTTGGTTTTGGTTTTGGTTTTGGTTTTGTTTTGGTTTGGTTTGGTTTTGGTTTTGGTTTTGGTTTTGGTTTTGGTTTGGTTTTGGTTTGGTTTTGGTTTTGGTTTTGGTTTTGGTTTTTGTTTTGGTTTTGGTTTTATTGGTTTTGGTTTGGTTTTGTTTGGTTTTGGTTTTGTTTTGGTTTTGGTTTTGTTTTGGTTTTGTTTTGGTTTTGGTTTTGGTTTGGTTTTGGTTTTGGTTTTGGTTTTGGTTTTGGTTTTGGTTTTGGTTTTGGTTTTGGTTTTGGTTTTGGTTTTGGTTTTGGTTTTGGTTTTGGTTTTGGTTTTGGTTTTGGTTTTGGTTTTGGTTTTGGTTTTGGTTTTGGTTTTGGTTTTGGTTTTTGTTCGGGCCACAGACTGGCCCCACGAAAAAACGGCGGAATTGGGTTTCCGAAAAGATGGTGGACTTGAACTGGCAGTGGGCGTTGGAAAGAAACCTACACACGCGGTTCTAATACTAATCACTAACTTTATTTTAGTTTAACAAGCGATTTAGAACTGCTTTCAACGACTGGTGGCGCGAGACTGGTCCCGAGCCAAGTTGCTGCTTCTCAAACTCTCGGTTTCGCGCGTTTCTCTCCTTCCTCTTCCGTCGCCGATCGCAGCAACGGTTGCGTTTTTCCTTACAGGGTGGTTCGTCGATCTAAGCAAACTGGCTGCGGTGACAGCAAGTGTTGCCAATTTACTGCCAGACGTTGAAGACTCAACATCCTCCCCCCGGGCTGGGGGCAGACCCAGCAGGAGTAGGTTCGTTGTCCAGGATCGGGAGGATGGCCAGCTTGGTGATTGGCCGCCGAACCGTAGTGCCGCCGACTCTCACGTCAGCAGTTCGGACGAGGCCATCGGGCCCCGGGTAGGTGTTCGTTACGACTCCCAGTTTCCACTGCAGCGGCGCCGCTTCCTTGTCCTCCAGTAGAACCACCATTCCCGGACGGACGTTTGGTTTCTCTTTCAGGTTCTTTCCCCTTGGCTGCAAACTGGTGAGATATTCGTTCTTCCAGACCTTCCAGAAGTGCTCTCGAAGACGTTGAAGATGCTGCCACTTGGACAGCCGGTTCGTCGGGATTTCATCGTAGGTTGGCTCAGGAATGGCCGTGAGCGGCCGCGCGATCAGGAAATGTCCCGGCGTCAGGATCTCCGGATCCGAGGGGTCGGACGACATCGCGAACAGCGGCCGGGAGTTGAGCACGGCTTCAACCTCGGCCAGCACGGTGGCGTACTGCTCAAAGGTGAGTTGAGCATTTTTCAAAATCCGCTTGAGGTGATATTTGGTGCTTTTTACAGCCGCCTCCCAAAGCCCCCCGAAGTTCGGTGCACCGGGAGGGATGAACGACCAAGCAATCTCCTTTGGCTGGCAGTACGTTTCGATCTGGTCGTTGAAGGCACGCTGCTTGAACAGGAGGTACAGCTCGTGCAGCTCGGTCTTGGCCCCCTTGAAATTTGTGCCGTTATCGGAGTGGATCTGTCTAGGCACGCCGCGTCGGCTGACGAAACGTTGGAGAGCGGCCAAGAACGCTTCTGTCGTCAGATCGGACACGAGCTCCAGGTGTACCGCCTTTGTCGTCATACACACGAAGACCGCAATGTACGCCTTGACCATCTGCGGCTTCCGGAGTCCAACTTTCACGAAGACGGGTCCAGCGTAGTCCACGCCGACCTCCTCGAACGGAAACGCTTGCGACACCCGGCTGGACGGCAGCATCCCCATCAGCTGACTCGAGTTGCGCGGCTTCACGTGAAAGCAGGTCACACAACGTCTCGTGACGTTCCGGACTGTCGACCGTCCGTCGAGCAGCCAGAATTGCCTTCTCAAGATGGCAAGCAAGGCCGACGGCCCCGCGTGCAGGTGCTCCTCGTGGTAAGCTCGGATGATCAAGTCCGTGACCCGATGCTTCGGTAGAATCAGCTGGTGTTTCGTCCCGAACGGCAGCTCCGATTGCTGCAGTCTACCTCCTACTCGCAGAAGGCCGTTGTCCAAGAAAGGTACCAGACACTGGAGCTTTCCGGCCGAATCGTTCTCGGCCACCTGCTGTATCTCCTTGGACAGCACGTCGTGCTGCACCACCTTCACGATCAAGTTAAGCGCCGCCCGCAGCTCCGGAATGGACGGGTGGCGTCGGTGAACTCGGTCCGCCGGGTTCTTTTGCTTGCAGTTGTTCACAAAGCGCACGACGTACGCCATCACGCGCTGCAGCTTCCGGAAAGAACTGCACGTCTCGAAGATTGGCAGCTCGTTGGAGTTGAAGGCAAGCATCGCGACCATTTTGACCTTCCTCAATTCAGGCAGTTCTTCATCTGGCACTTCTCTTGCAGGTTCGACGGGGTACACGACGGGTGCCATGTATGACGGTCCTTCCCACCACTTCTTGCACTTCATCAACGGAGCCGGGAACATTCCGCGCGAGATCAGGTCGGCCGGGTTGTCCTTGGTGCGGACGTAGTTCCAGATGAAACCGGCCGTTTCTTGGAGGATTTCTGCGACGCGGTTGCGCACGAAAGTTTGGAGCAGATCTAGTGATTTTTTGAGCCAGGCCAGCACCACCTGACTGTCCGACCAAAGCACCACAGCGCGGAACGGAAGCTTGAGCGCAGCGATGACCTTGACCACCAACCGCGACAGCAGTCTGCAGCCGAGCAGTTCCAGACGGTGGATGTCGAGCTGCTTGTTGGGTGCCACTTTGGATTTGCTGCAGAGCAGCCGCATCTCGGTCTTTTCGTTCGGTAGAAGGCTTCGGATGTAGATCGCCGCACCGTATGCCAGCTTCGAGGCGTCGCTGTAGCCGTGGAGCTCAAGGCCGACGCTGCCGGCGCCGATTACGTACCGAGGGATACGAATTTCCCGCACGTCCGGTAGTGCGGTTTGAAACTGCTGCCACGTGGTGCCCAGTTCTCCGTTGAGAAGCACGTCCCACGTCAGGCCTTCGTTCCACACCTTCTGCATCAGCATCTTGGCCATGATGATGACTGGCGACAGGAGTCCCAGGAGGTCGAAGAACTTCCCAATCTCGGAAAGTACACGCCGCTTGGTGGCCTCGGCGTCGGATTGAGTTGCGGTGAACCGGAAATCATCATCTCCAGGACACCAGTACAGTCCCAGAGCCTTGACCACGCCACCGGATAGCCCGTCCAGGTCGATCAGCTTCTCCCGGTCACTTTCTGGAATCTGGTCCATCACTGCCGGCGTGTTCGAGCTCCACTTGTGGATGGGGAATCCACCACGACCTAGCAAGCCTTGAAGTTGTCGCAAACATTCGATCGCCTCCTCGGGTGTGTCAGCACCTGCCAATATGTCATCGACGTAGCAGGCGTTGCGAACGATGCTGGCTGCCAACGGGAAATTTTCACCCTCGTCTTCACACAGTTGGACCAGACACCTCGTCGCGAGAAAAGGAGCCGCCGCTGTCCCGTAAGTCACGGTTGTGAGTTCAAGGACCTGGACGAAGTCGGACGGATCGTTCCTCCAGAAGATCCGCTGGTAGCTGGTGTCAGCTGAAGCGACTCGGATTTGGCGGTACATCTTTGAGATGTCCGCGGTGAAGACGACAGGGTGTTTGCGGAAGGCCAACAGAATCGAGAAGAGATCGTTTTGAACGTTTCCCCCGATCTGCAGCGCGTCGTTCAGGGAGGTGGCAGAGGGAGACATCTTGGCCGAGGCATCGAAAACTACCCTCAACTTGGTCGTTGAGCTCGAGGGGCGGAGAATGGCATGGTGGGGCAAGTAGTAGCGGCCAAGTTTCGGTGAGTCAACAGTTTCGTCAACCGTTTTGCAGTGCCCCAGGGATTGGTATTCTTGGATGAACTCACCGTATTGTTTCCGCAGGTCCGGGTCTCGGTTGAGTCGCTTCTCCAGCGACAAGAAACGCCGCAGGGCGAGGCTGCGGTTGTCATCGAGTCTGGCGACGACGGGGCGGAACGGCAAGCGAACCTCGTACCGACCGGTAGGGTCCCGCTTGTGGGTTGAGCGGAAAAAGGTCTCGCAATCTTCCTGTTCGGTGGTGATAGGCGTAACAGATTCGATCTCTTCGACCTGCCAGAAGCGTTGAATCGCCTCGCTGATGTCCTCCAGCGTTGCGGTGTGGCTATACTGTGGACCAGGGACGGTGTCCCCGACCTCTCCTGCGACGACCCAGCCCAGGTAGGTCTCGCGTAGATCCGGCAGGTTGTTCCCCAGCTCAATGTGTCCACTTTTCAGGAGCCGGAAGAACATGGCCACTCCGAGCAGCAAGTCGATGCGGTCCGGAGTCTGGAAGTCGGGATCGGCCAGCTGGATACACTCAGGAATCGGCCAGTCAGCGATGTTTACCGGCGACGACGGAATCAGTCCAGTCACCTTAGGCACGATCAGGCACTCAACGTTCACCGCGAAGCTGTTGTACCGGGACTGGAGCTCGACTGTGACCGCTTCCCTGGCGTACGTCTTCACGGCGCCGATGCCGCAAATTGGGACGGTTGTAGCCACTCTCTGTATGTTGATGCGTTTTGCCATGGACTCCGAAATAAAGTTGACCTGCGAACCGTTGTCCAGCAGGACTCGGCACGGCACAGGTCGGTTCTGGGTGTCGCTCAGGTGGACCACCGCCGTCAGGAGCATGACGGTTTTCGTCGTCTGGGTGTGGTTGCACGTCGCCTCGGTCGTCAGCGGCGCCTGTTGGCCAGCGGGTTGGACCACTGGCGCCGGGTTCTTTGGTGGGGCAGCACTCTGCTGCGGTGTGGACTTCGGCACGGGTTCAGCCTTCGCTTCATCGTGCAGCAGGGAATGGTGGCGTTGTTGGCACTTGCCACACGAGTTCTTCGACGAGCACCTCTTCCAGCTGTGGCCACTGCGCAAACAGTTGAAGCACAGGTTCTTGTTCCGGACCTTCTCTCTGCGCTGGGCCACCGTTAGGCCAGTGAGGTTGGCGCATCGGAAGGTGAGGTGGCCTTCTCCGCAGACTCCACACTGGAACTCCGGTTGGGCCGGAGTGGTCGCCGCGTTGGCCCTCTGGAACGGCTGCTTGCCAGTCGATGGTTTGGAACTTGTTCGTGGCTGCTGCTTCTTGATGGAGTCGGAACTGGTCTCGCACCGTTCAAGAACCGAGATACGATCTTTGAGCGTTTTGATCATGTCCTCGTACTTGGGCAGTTCACCTCTCGCGACTGTAGACTCCCAGATCTTCTTGGTGGTGTCGTCTAGGGCGTGGCCCAGGAGATAGACGACAATCTGCTCCGACACGCCGGTGAACGCTTGGCCGAGGTACTTCAGGTTCTCGACGTTCCCAACGACGGAATCCACCAAAGCCCGAAGTTCCAGGTGGCCCTCGCAGGCCAGCTTCTGCACACTCAGTAGACCTCCGATGTGAAGGTCTACCATCCGGCGCTTGTCCTCGTAGTGATCCGTCAGCTGCTTCCAGGCATGGGCGTAGTTCCCATCCTGGATGGTCTTGGCGTCGATAAACCCGGCCGCGTCGCCGACCAAAGCCTTCTCGAGGTGGTACAGCTTCATGCGCGCCGACTCGTTCGTCTTGTCCACGACGTCGACGAACATCACCTTGAACTTCTCCCAGTTCTCGTACTTCCCATCGAAGGATGGGAAAACACGTGGAAGAGGTTGCTGGATCACGATGGGCCGGTCGTGTCGTTCAACGAGGGCGGACGATGCAGCTGGAGCGGCACCGGCGTTCCAACCTCCGAGCGTCATGGCCAGTTGGTCGAACAAGGCCTCGAACTCCACGACCACCTTCTTGTGGTCGTTCCGCTTCTTCGGATCAGCCCTGTAGATGCGTTCCTTGATGGCGGCGAACTCGGCGAAGCACGTGTCCAACCTCCATCGGTGAACCTTCGCAGCGGCCTCAGTGCGTTCCTCGACGAGAGTCGCGTCGATTGTTGCCTTCAGCCGATCAATCACCTCCGTCTGCTCTTCCCGGAGGAAAACCAGGTTCTCCAGGTCTTCTTCCTCCTCGCCTTCCTTTTTGAGCGGTGTGCGTGGTATTTTGGGGCCCATTTTTTGTCACTTTTGCACACTTTTGAGGTTAGTAACAGCACGTGGTACTTTCACTTTGTTCTTTCGTGTTTGTTTCACTTTTTTCCACGCTGGGTGGCACTTTTTGTTCTTCCGCAGTCGGTCTGAGGCCGGTTTGCCTCCCCCGATGGTTCCACGGAACGGTTCGTGTGCCAAGGCCGGTTTGCCTTGCACTAACACTCGCGGCGGAAGCCGGTTTGCACCCCGCGAATGTTCTTTTGTTTTCACGCGGAAGCCGGTTTGCTTCCCGTGACACTCGGTAACTGTTCGCGCTGAGGCCGGTTTGCCTCCTCACTTCACCAGTTTTCTTTCCAGCGTCCACGCCGGGGTCCAATCTGGGTTGAAGGACCAATGTTCGGGCCACAGACTGGCCCCACGAAAAAACGGCGGAATTGGGTTTCCGAAAAGATGGTGGACTTGAACTGGCAGTGGGCGTTGGAAAGAAACCTACACACGCGGTTCTAATACTAATCACTAACTTTATTTTAGTTTAACAAGCGATTTAGAACTGCTTTCAACGACTGGTGGCGCGAGACTGGTCCCGAGCCAAGTTGCTGCTTCTCAAACTCTCGGTTTCGCGCGTTTCTCTCCTTCCTCTTCCGTCGCCGATCGCAGCAACGGTTGCGTTTTTCCTTACAGGGTGGTTCGTCGATCTAAGCAAACTGGCTGCGGTGACAGCAAGTGTTGCCAATTTACTGCCAGACGTTGAAGACTCAACAGTTTTGGTTTTGGTTTTGGTTTTGGTTTTGGTTTTGGTTTTGGTTTTGGTTTTGGTTTTGGTTTTGGTTTTGGTTTTGGTTTTGGTTTTGGTTTTGGTTTTGGTTTTGGTTTTGGTTTTATTAGTTAATTTTCATGGATACATTGGCAAATACGGGTGTAAATACTCGAGAAAAAACTGGTTTCCAAATAGGGGAAATATACCATTTCTCAGTCTATTTCTATTATCGGCCTATCAGCACTTTGATCATGAATTACAGCTTTCATAAAGTGTTTTTGACTGTTCCAAAGTAATAAATAGCTCAAACAAAAGTGAGCAAGCAACTCTTCGTTGTTGATACATCTGAAAATGTTGATTTAATAGCGCAAAACGGCAAAAGTGATGAGAATTGGTCGAACGGCTTAGACTGATTAAAATGGGTATATTTCCCTATATCCTGTCTTGAGTAGCCATCCTAAATTTCAAATTAGTAATTTAAATTTATACGAATGAAGAACTGTGAATGACTCTAAATTAAAATGCTGCGGCTGTTGCAGATATTTTTAAAAGCTTTGTCTTTTTAAGTAGAATTTTGTAAAGTTAGCTTATTTGCATGATAAAGGTTTAACAAAAACATGTAATGAACCCATTTGTTTGTAATGGAAAGCAAATATTAGTGAGGCAGTGCAATCCGGGGAAATCTGACTGTGGATCAAAAATCATCCAACACACCCCTTGCAACCGATGACCTCCCTCATGAACAATGTTAATTTACGACCTTTTGCCACTAATGAAACGTTTCCCTTCCTTCTGTCCGTTTGAGGATGCTTCAACGCTACCAGAGCTACAAAGAGATTAGTCCAGGAAACCGCAAAATCGCGAATAGCTGGCTAACTGAAGTCTGCTTCCGAGCTTAACCCCATTTTGGTTGTGGGGTGAAACATGATACCAGCTACCAGAAATGGGAGAACCCAAATGGCCCAACCCAACACTCGACACCGACCCAAGAATACAGGCCCCTCCAACGGTAGGGTCATACTGTCGGAATCTGCTGCAAGCAAGTTTTTGCGGGGGTTCGCAGGAGGGATTAGATTGAAAGCAATTAGTGGTCGTTGAAGTTTGTTTTTGCCCGGGTACTTGTTTTGGATAAGAAACTTTAAGATATTTTTTTGGCTTCAAAATTTTAGAAATTTGTCAAATTCTGCAAAAAAATTTGAAGGTTCAACTCACCCTGAGATGGCCAAGCTTTCAAAAGACCACCAACGTGCTCACAAATCCCAAGGATTGTTCGGCCGAGTACCGGAACGATTGACACAAGGCTTCAAGTGGGAGGCACTTTCAAGAGGCTAGGCTGCAAGCGGTCCGCTGTCGACGAAGCACCGAGAATGACTCCATTTAGCAGGATTAGTTCCAAAAACCGCTCATCATAGCTACCTGCCAGGTTGGGCCAGGTCAAATGAGGAGAGACGAAGCTTTTTGAAAGTGGGAATTTTCACATGCTTTCTTTAAACAGTGTTGAGGTGTGTGTCTCGACTGACACATTTTCGCATAATGATTTTTGTAATTCAGAAATTGAGCTTCTCAAAGATCAATAAACATTTTTAGCAAAGACGCACACCCCCTTCATACTCTGCGCGTCGAGAAAGTTTCGAGCAAAACGCTCGCCGTTGATGTTGGGTCGTGCGTTGATTTCCCAGCTGAGTCGTTTTCGAGCGGGAGGGAGGTCGGATTTGACGGGGAAAGCTTCGCTCGAATTTGGAAACTTTCAGCCGTGAAGCCGTCTACCATTGTGGCGCACAATTTCGTGGCAGAGTCGGGAAGCCCGTGAATTGCACCTAGTGGTTCAGGAATGTTGATTTGTTCGCTTCCAAATTGAGTGGAACGCTGTGAGAAGTGAGATTAAAACTGTAGTTTGAATAAGGGTTCCTACGTTGAATTGTGAGTTTGTTGGTCATCTTTTTTCGAGTCTTTGGCAATTTATAAAAAGTGTGTTTTAAGGCATTTAAAGACAACGGAAATATGGACAATGAAAATACGGAAAAGACAGCGGATGTTGTTTCCGAGTGATCATAAGTAACAAAATAAGATTTGGATTTAACAGAGAAGGATCTTTGAAATTTGGGAAATGGCTGGAGAATCACAACACGTTCAAAAAAAACCCGATTTAATCCCACCTGGGGTGAGATAGAGCCTTTCTTACAAAAGGAAGTTAACGGCAGTTGATTTTTTTTTTATTTTTTTTTTCAAAGAAATAGCAATATAAAGAATGGTCCATTCATAATACAATTCGAAACTCAACCATATTTTTTCATATAACTGAAAAGCGCTGGTTTTTGCCCCATTTGCCATGGCCGGTTGTAAGCTGTGCTCGCACACAAGCATTTTCGATTTTTTAAATCAGAACACATTGTTTTTGAGAATTAGCTCACAATTTGCGATGTTCGTAATGTTTTCTGCATATCGCTAAATTGTTCGTATTCTCTGAGTGTTTTTGCACTTTTCAAAATATTAAAAATTAACGAGAAAACAAAATAATTCCGTCTTGCTCCAATGCGTTAAAGTGGTTACAAAATAACTGGCAGAAAGTGTTTCAACACCCGAGAATTTGCCGTGTTGTAAACAACGATGGGTAAAGCCGCATAAATGCCGCAAAATGTTCTTGAAAGCTTTAGAAACGCACTGACACCGAATAAAACCACCTTGGTGCGCTGGTACGATAAACAAAAATACTAATACACAAAAAGGCTAGTACCGAAGCTAGAAAACCAAATCCGCGATGTGCATTGTCACCGGCACATGGGAAGCTTGGACGCTTCCCAGAAATTCGTTCGCCCAGATATCGATCAGAGAATGAGCAAAACAAAAAAGAAAGGCAAAAGAATGAGAATGAGGCTTCAGAACAGATAGCTGCTTGCGTCTAGTTTGCGTTAACTGAAGCTTAGCATAGAAAATAATGATAGGCGATGTGTGATGAACGAGCAATCGATAAAGCAACTTGCACTAAAAGGGGGTAATCTAGTATCAAAACTCTATACGCGCCAGCATCACGCGCCAGCATTGCTCGCGTCTGCATGTGAAGCTCAACTTGGCAACTTGTCGACGAGGCGTCGAAAATCGATCGTCCATGATTTTTTGCAGATTTTTCGAATGAATACTTCTCGAGAAATGATTTGGGAACGAAGCTTGATTTAGCGTCGGAGCCAAAAGCAAACACTATACTAGGGCGTCCAATTTTCCCGGGTTTTGAATTTCCCGGGAAACGGGAAAAATATTTTTTGAATCCCGGGAATTCCCGGGATCCCGGGAAAATTTTGCAGCAGTCATAAAATCTATGTTTTCATTATATTTGTTACGTTTTTCTAGCTTAAATCATAGAATTAGCTCAAAACTGTTAATGGTGATAAGCTACACTTCAATCTGAACATGGACAGCAGTCTTTAGATAGTGTAAAACACAATTTAAAAAATGTGTTCTTTGATGTGCTTTGGAATTTAATTGAACCAGAATTTTGAATATATTTCTTTTATTTTTTTATTTATATAATATAACTACAAAAGCTTATACAATTTCATTGAAAGTGTCTAAAACAACAAGAAATAAAATTATACCAGACAATGTAACACTTTGGATAAGTTTCGAATTTTATGTTTTATATTTAAAAACATATTTTAAAAATTATCTTTAAGTCACTACCAATCAACTACCAACTGGGGATAATCGGGACTACAGTCTGAATAGGTACAGGAGATTTTAGAGCAATAAATTTGGAAATTTGTGTACTAATTGTTTTGATCTGTTCCTGTTGTAATCGAAATCAATCAAAACAATCAGAACATTATTCAAAAACAAATTAGCTTAAACAGCTGTCTTAGTTCGTTACTTTTTCCTGATTTGCTCCAGATGCCGGTTTATGATGAAAAGTTAAATAATTTTTAAAATATTATGCTTTTTTCAAGTTTAAAGTCATAAATGAACGTGAATATAATAATAAGTCTTTTTTTAAATAAATAAAATTTAGTAGAAAATATCTAAGGCGCAAAGCATTTTGCGGATCTGTAAACAGAAATTTTAACAATTTTCCCTGCCAAATTAATGTTGTCATATGCCGAATAGGACCGAGCGTGACGATCGACGGCGACGAGTTCGAGGTCGTGGAGGAGTTTGTGTACCTCGGATCATTGGTAACGTCGGACAACAACTGCAGCAGAGAAATTCGGAGGCGCATCATCACCGGTAGTCGTGCCTACTACGGACTCCACAAGACCCTACGGTCTGGTCATCTTTCCCGGCGTACAAAGTGCACCATGTACGAAACGCTGATAAGACCGGTGACGACGGTGACGAGACGTGGACGATGCTCGAGGAGGACTTGCAAGCGCTTGAAGTTTTCGAACGGCGAGTGCTTAGGACGATCTTTGGCGGCGTGCGTGAGAACACTGTATGGAGGAGAAGGATGAACCACGAGCTGGCGCAACTCTACGGCAAGCCAAGTATTCGGAAGGTCGCCAAGGCTGGCCGGATCAGGTGGGCCGGACACGTCGCGAGAATGCCGGACGCGCTGGATGCGCGCCAACCGAACCAGACTATCAATCCGGTGAAGTTGGTGTTCAATTCGGAGCCGGTTGGAACGCGGCGGAGGGGGGCGCAACGAGCAAGGTGGTTGAACCAAGTGGAGGAAGATCTGGAAAGTGTGGGAGTTCCGCAGCGGAATTGGAGAGAAGCAGCCCAGGACCGAGTTAGATGGCAACGCATCTGGAGACAGCTCATGACCCGGAGGTTGTACTAGCAGTAAAAGTAAGTAAGTAAGTAAAGTAAGTATATGCCGAATAAAAATTTTAATGCTTTAAAATGCTTATCGATTACTAATTTCCACAACCAAATCTGAATTTCTAGACCAAAATTTGATATGTTTTCAATTTCGGGAATTCCCGGGACAAAATATGAAAAATCCCGGGATTCGGGAATTCCCGGTTTTGGAAAAATCCCGGGATTTTTGTCCCGGGAATTCCCGGGATGGACGCACTACACTATACCTTTCTTTAGTAAGAAAGGCAAAAATGGAAATTTTCTAAAATCTGAACGGTAAATCCAAATGAGGTCAAATTTGTTTCAGAACATCGAGTATGGTCTAGGTTATGATGTGGAGAAAAAAAATTAGATAAAATGCCAAAGGAATAGTTTTGGCATTTGGTGAAAATTGGCTTTACCTTTTTAGGGGTTTTCCCCTCACAGTGAATTAGTCCACAAGCTGTAAATCAAAACCACATTACCGACATGGATGAAAATTTGGGAGGATGTAGGGCTGGAAAAATGCAATTTTTGGACAAATAAACGATTTCAATACTTCAATTTTCGACCGAATTTTCATTTGAAAACCGCCTGATTTGGTGAAAACACACTCCGAGTCCCCATAAAAAATGGATAAATTCAAATTTGGTATGGAACTGGTTCAGGTTCAGCACATCCCCTTTCAAATGCGCCCAAGAGAGCTTAAATCCATAATGTGGGTTCTGAGAAACCCCCTACCACAAAATTGAGCACTTTTTTACCACACACGGACGTCACGCGTGCACTACAGTAAATTAAGCGCCAAAATTCGGATATTGGAGGTTGACGAATTCTGTCATTGTCAATCGATCGGGCGTCGAAAATCGATCGTCCATGATTTTTTGCAGATTTTTCGAATGAATATTTCTCGAGAAATGATTTGGGAACGAAGCTTGATTTGGCGTCGGAGCCAAAAGCAAACACTATACCTTTCTTTAGTAAGAAAGGCAAAACATTGAAATTTTAGGCAAATCTTTGTGTAGGATGCCAACTTTTCAATTCGGGAATGGAAGAACTGGCAAATGTAATTGCAGCTTATAGATCTTGTGAATATCCACTGAATAGGCCTGGCAGAGAGATGGCTTGTGGATGTTCACTGAATAGGCCTGACGAAGAGGAGGCTTGTGGATGTTCACTGAATAGGCCTGGCGGAGAGATGGCATGTGAATATCCACTGAATAGGCCTGGCGAAGAGGAGGCTTGTGGATGTTCACTGAATAGGCCTGGCGAAAAGGAGGCTTGTGAATATCCACTGAATAGGCCTGGCAGAGAGATGGCTTGTGGATGTTCACTGAATAGGCCTGGCGGAGAGATGGCTTGTGAATATCCACTGAAAAGGCCCGGCGAAGAAGAGGCTTGTGGATGTTCACTTAATATGCCTGGCATGAAATCGCAGAAAGAAAGGATAAAGAACACGTTTTCAAAATATGAAAGTATGTATCAAAAAAGGGAAAAATGGTTGTTGGCATCATGGAGAACACATCGAAATAAGTTAAGGATATAAATTTGTATTACTTTTTAATATGCAAATGTTAAAGATTTTATTGATTAACAGAATATATATAGGCAAAAAAAGTGTTTGCATGTCTGTTGAGGCAGATAGAAAAAATGTTATTGGATTGTTAGTGGTTTCCGGGAACGGAAATTAACATGTAGCAGGATTAGCAAGAGTTGGTGCTTGTCAAAATAAATGTTTGTTTATGAACGTCAACATTCTACGTAATCATAACTTATTGAGGCACTGATTATTTTAGAGAAGGGGGAAGATGTGTGGGCCCGAATAGTCCCCTCGATCTGGTTGCGCACCAGACGCAGCCTTCGAGTGACAGTGCATGGACGCAGCCAAATGGATCTGACAGTTCGTGGGTCAGAGTCAGCGGTCGGCCTCTTTCATCAGTCAACCGTCGAGTAGGTTGGTCGGCACGCTGCGGGAAACCAACCTCTCCACAGATCTTGACCTGTTTCTCGTTACATTGTTATCCAGATAGCATTGCAAAGATCAATCTCGATAAGCAAGTTCATCGTCGACAAAGACGGCTGTAAATTTTACCGCAAAGTAAGTTATGAGATAACTGGCCATCACGAACTTCAAAACCAGTTTAATCTGGGATACGATGATAACTTTGTTGGATGGAGTGTTTGTTTCGTGATTGTATACACAACTAACCCCCCTCGTCAGAAAACCCTCCTTTCGACGAAAAAGCTGTCAAGTTGACACTCAGCTGTCTCGATGACAGCCAATCTCAGGATGATATCGTTTGAGCACGTATTTACGCGGCGTTGAAAAATGTGATCGTCCCTTTTAGATCGGTTTGCGTTCATCCACTCCGTCCTTGTATCAAAAACCCAGCAGACTCAACTGGCAAGGAGAGGATCCGAAAGGGTGAGTTTTTCGGTGCAACAGTTTTTGCAGTACCTGGTTGTGGTGACTGTGACCTGTGCTGGCGCGATCATAGCAAGCCTTGTTCGGGATCGGTTGAATTGACTTTGCGCGCCAGAAATCATGTCCGCATATTTGAATACATTTTGTAACGGAACCGTTAACATCGAATGTTATCAGATTTGATAACAATTGTATTCCAAAGTGCCAACAATACACGATTTTGCCGACGAGATTTTTTTGGGTGCTTTTAGGATGCGTACTTTGCGTTACCGATCTGTCAAACCTTGCTCTGCTTCTCGTTACATTTCGAGCTGTCAAAAACAACGTGGTTTTTCCTCACTTTGCAGCTAAGCGTGAAACTTGTCCGAGTGAAATTATCATTACATTTAATAAGAAAAGATTGAGAATTGATCTGTACAGCATTATCCGCATTATCCGGCACGCGTAACAAAAATCCCGTTAGTCAGGTTTCGAGGTTTGTTAGTATCCGGCACGCGTGGCGAGAACCGTTGGACGGAATCTGCCCGGCCATCTCGATCGTAGGAGAAAAAGCGAGAACCGTTGGACGGAATCTGCCCGGCCATCCCGATCGGCGAAGAACAACCGTGACTATTTTCCTCCTGGGCGTGCCACCAGAAGATGCCACGAAGGTCGTCGAGTTTCCTCCTGGGCGCGCAACCTGACATTTTATCTTGATGTACCATTAAACGGAACGTTTTTTTTTTGTAGCGATAATCTCACCCACACCACATCGGCAATATTAGCTACTTTAACTAGTGGAAATTGAGTGGACTACTATTGAAAGTTATAATAAAATAACACAGTGAAAGCGTTTTTGTATAAATAAATAAACAAAAATATGTGATGTTTTGAATCAATCTTCTTCTTCTTATTTACGAACCCTTTTTGTTTTGCTTTGTAACGGTCAATTTGAAACCCAAATATTTGAGGTGGCTGCGTACTGCAGGCCAGGCGTTACCAAATCGAAATGGCGTTATGTTTGTAGATCCGTTTACAATTGTATTCTAATTTGTTGCATATGTGAACGGACGACGAACTGTTTACATTCGTAAACAAATTTTGGAACATATCGTTTACAATGTAAATGGATCCGCCGACATGATTTCTTTCCGTGTAGGTTGATGGATGTTGAAGTCCTTTTTTTGCGATTCATATAGAAATTTTGACTCTTTTTGCCTTCCTCACCTTACTGAGGAAAGGCTCTCGAAAAATGAACTTATTAATTTGACCCCATCTTCACGTCTACATATCGACTCAGAATCATGTTCTGAGCAAATGTCTGTGTGGAAGTGTGTAGGTGGGTGGGCAAAAAAATTGTCACTCGATTATCTCCGGACTGGATGAACGGATTTTGACCGTATTAGTCTCATTCGATTCGTCTTGGGGTCCCATAGGTCTCTATTTAAAATCAGCAAGTTTAGTTAAGTACTTCAAAAGTTATGCTAAAAAAACGATTTTGGCGTATGTCTGAAAGATTGTAAAAAGTGTGTTTTTTGCAAGAAAACTTATCATATTATACATTTTCAGAAAGGTATCAATAAGACCTTTCTAATGAGCCCAAAACATTGAAGATCTGATCACCCTGCCAAAAGTTATTAGCAAGAGTTATTTATACACTTTTTGGAGGCCGGATCTCAGATATTTCAATAAAAATGATGTCCGGGTCCCTTATGCAACCCGTCGTTAGTTAGATAATTGAAATACCTTTCAAATGAGTTTAAAACATCGAAGATCTGCAACCCTATCAAAAGTTATTAGCACTTAAGTGTTATTTATACACTTTTTGGAGGCCGGATCTCAGATATTGTGATAGAAATATTGTCTGAATCTGCCATGCGAACTATCGTTGAATAGGTTTTTTATCAGATATTGCCGATGAGCCAGAAATATTGGAGGTCTGCGAGCCCTTTCAAAAGAAATGCGTAATAAAGTGGATTTGTGAAACATGTTAAGGGGGAATGTTGCTATTTTTACTGAATGTATTGACTTTATGATTGTGAGGAAGGCACCAACCACCTAAAGGTAGATTTAGTAACGTTTTTGATTAGGTGCTGTAAACAAATGTAAATATTTAGTGTATCGCTCCTACACTTCATGGGTAAGCGGGTTACACTCAATATTTACATTTGTTTATAGCACCAAATAAAAAAATGTTTAGAAATGGGATTTTGTCATACAATCATTTTTGATTACATAAATAAGCATTTTAAAACTATGCGATTAATTAGGATACATGCCCGTTTGTTCAGCAGGTTTGTCGGAGTCTCACATATTTGATAATAAGATGAGCATATTTTTTTTTACATTTTGCCGAATACAAAGAACATCAGTATTACAATTTTGGAGGACACAATGAAGACACAACATCTTGTTGAATATATGCCCGATGAAAATCTATTCCGAGATGCGTGCCACTTCTTGCAATGAAACGCACAATCAAACTCTAACAATGGAATCAATCACGTAGTCTGACTCATTTCGCAATTCAACCAAATTTCATTCAATCGAGCCAGTGAACTAGCACGCAGCGATACGCGTTCCGAATAGACCGAGCTCATCCATCGTAACGACAATTTGGCTTGCTCTGATGTTCTACAGTGGTGAGCTAAGACACAAACCAGCTCGTTCATTTTACTTTGCTGAGACATGCAACAAAATTAAAGGTACAGTTGTTAGTTATTCAAGTTTGTTCAAAACTTCACACGAAAATGCCACATCTCTTCTCTTCTTTTTTAAAGTTCCCACCAACTGCTCGTCTACTACCACCACGTGAATAAGTCATTACCAGCGCCATCTATTGAGTCATCATCATCATCATCGACGTCGTACACAGCAAAAAATTTCTGTGTAAAATCGCATGCAAAAGCATGCACATCACCTTTGTTAGAAAAAGCATGTAATATTGTATGAGAAAACGTGTACAAAAAAAGCATGTACCGAAGAAAAAAAAATCAGGTCTGCTCACCGCAAAAATAAAATCAATCCGGCGAGAGTCAAGTTCAGATTACCAAGTCCGCGCCCCAACCCACTTGGCTATCTCGCCGCTATGAAAAAAATCGGATCAATGCCAATAGGGAGATGGCGTCGCTATTTTTAGACCACGTTTTCCACTTTTTCTCATCGAAACCGACTACTTTATCGACCTAATTTTGCTGGGCGAGATAGGACGCCGTCTATTTTTAGACGATGACTCAGCACTTTTACACTCTTGCGCTTAAAAAAACCAGGTGGCAGCACGATGTAACGCCACGTCCCTATGTAACAGTAGGTTTTCCGTACGTCGTATACTGTGTTAACTGAATGCGATGTATGGGGAACCTAGAGCTACATCGGTGAAGATCCGTCTTATCTCATAGCGGCGGAATAGCCGAGTGGGTTGGGGCGCGGACTTGGTAATTTGAATATGACTCTCGCCGGATTGATGTTGTTTTTTGGATGAGCAAACCTATTTTTTTTCTTCGGTGCATGCTTTTTGTGTACACGTTTTCTCATACAATATTACATGCTTTTTCTCACAAAGGTGATGTGCATGCTTTTGCATGCGATTTTACCATCGGATTTTTTGCTGTGTACGAAAAGCGAAAAGAGGCCTGGCGCGCGTGTCGTTATCGTGTGTTATCATCACTCTCGACCGGCAGCTGTTCTGTTCTGCTCTCCGTCGTCGTAGCTTCCGCGAGACACTCCCAGAGCCGTTAAGTGGTTCTGCAGGCGTTCTCAAAAGTTACACACTTGTCAAGCCTGGTCCAAACGGTTGCCGGGGAATCCCTGATCCACTTATCACACGTTATGCTTCGGCGTCACGAAATCAATAATCGATTGCTGTCACGTACACAGGCCTTATACCCTCATCCCCGATTTTACCCTTGACACACTTGACAAAATAAAGAACCCCCTCTCGCTTCAACACTGGATCCTTCGTGCACACCTTGCCGTCACACGTTATCCTATCTCCTGAAATGCGGCAATCAACTCGTCACACCGTCGTTCGTTGCTTTATCCCGCTCTTAAGCATCGCTAGCGCACCGTGGAAGTAAAAGCACAAGAGCGGCGGCTGCTAGTTTCGGTGCGATAAACTTCACGCGCCATAAAGTAAGTACCCCCCCCACACCCCCCCCCCCCACGCCCAACCCGTCGAGCTATTGTCGCCGCCAAGTTCAGCTTTTTTTTCCACCTCCCCGGTAAGTTAATAAATATTGAGACCTTTCATCGCATCAAGAATCTCGACACCCCCCGCTCCCTTTCAAGATGGGGAGATGTTCCGATTCTGACACACTGGGAAGCTTGTCCTCGTCCGGGATCCATTGTTAAGTGACTCCTCTCGGTGAGTGTGGAAGTCGGTCCCTCTGGGTTGTACAGCAGAACTAGGGAAGTGATTGCACGTATCAGGGAAAGGAACTTGGCACTGTGACAAGGGAGTATGGAAGGAATATACGTTTACAACCAGAAAGTGGCCGGCTCTGTCAACTTCCGGGCTCTATGAATATGAATTGAATGACGAAAGCGTTGGACCCTTCCCCCGCCTCCTAACCTTTCTCACAATTATCAAAAGAAAAATGTCATTTTTAGCACGGCTGTGGAGTCGGAGTCGGAGCCGGAGTTGGAGACGGAGTCGGAGCCGGTGTCGGAGCCGGAGTCGGTGGAGTCGGGTCTTTTTGGGAAGCCTGGAGTCGGAGTCGTAAAAACTCGAACAGCTGGAGTCGGAGTCGGCAAAATTTTATTAGCTGGAGTCGGAGTCAGAGTCGGAGTCGAAAATTTCTGACTACCTGGAGTTGGAGTCGGAGTCGGAGTGATCTGAAATTCAACAAAAAATATTTCTATTTTTTATTTTTTAGTATTTGCAGATTAATTTACAAAACTTTTTATGTTTTAATTTTTTTTTCAAGTTGCATGCGCTGCGTTCTCTTTTTTATTTTTTTAGAGATCACTAAATGATAACCAGTTAATCAGCTCTTACCCAAGTTTGTAGTATCATCATAACTCAAAAAAAAACAATATTAGTTTTGTAGTCAGAAATATTTAATTGATTTTTGACTGCATCCTTTTGCCAATATTTATGTGCCCTTTAAACTCAATTTTGACCAAACTTAATCTAGTTCTTTCTGAAAAAAGTACACACACAGTCATCTTATACCCCGATAGCGAATGTCTTGGTGGTTTAAAGTAAATCAATGTTCAGGAAAAAAGTTACGAGGTACATCAAAAAATATAAATAACAATCACTACTTATGGAAATCAAAAACAAAACAGGATGACAGGATAACTCTTCCAACAAAAATTCAACGATTATAACAATCTATTCCTTGGAACTCAACATGCACATTTTGTTTATCACTTTGTACAAAAAAATTAAAAGTGTCTGAGAATGTTGATTCTTAGGCAAACTATTTTGATATTGTTGCAAATTATCGTTGAACAAATCTCAAGATTTCAGGATAGGACAGGATTTCAAGATAAAAAAATATCCGTAATATTTATCCTGTGGAGTTTTGGTTTTTATCCAATTCTAAGTTTTTTCATATATTTTCATGGAGGCACACGACCATTCATAAAACTTCGTTTTAGGTGAAGGTGCAAGAAGTATCGCGCGCCTCCCTTTAAATATATAAAAAAAATAAATAAAAATTCAAATAAATCCAAAATTCCGAGGTAAGATATTTTCCAGGTCACGGATATTTGTAAAGGACCCTTTAAAAGTTCTTGCCACGACGATTTTTTTAGATACATTGATTTGTAATAATAAACTTTTTTAGCCTATGTCTTCAAAATTTCAATGGAGCTTTACAAAAAAGTTTCGTTTAAAATTGTTATTTAAAAATACAAGGTGCCTATGATAGTCAATGTGCTTCTTATAAATGTCAACTTAAAAGTGAGCAAATTGAATTTATATGTTAAATCAATCATTAGGGCCAGCTTTCTTTTAATGATCATTAAAAAATAATAATTTTTTACCAAACTGTTCTTCTGAAAATGCCTTCAAAACCGGCGTTTTTTATTTCTATTTCAATAACGTGTTAAACTTGAAAAACTAGAAACTTGTTTCCGTTTTTTTCACTTAATGAGTTTTTAAATAATCCTATTCATCAATGTTTTCGAAATAATAGTAAACTAACTTTTGAAATATTTAAAAATATGTGGAGTCGAAGTCGGAGTCGGAGCCAACCATTTTTTGAAAGCTGGAGTCGGAGTCGGCTAGAGTTGGTGGGCCGGAGTTGGAGTCGGAGTCAGAGTCGGTTGGATCTAAAAGCCGAAGCCGGAGTTGGCTAATCCCAGAAAGCCGGAGTCGAGATTTTTAGGATGATTGATCAATCGGGCAAAAATACGAAATTATAAAAGCAAAAAAAAAACGTAAAAGTGAAATTTTATGAGAAAGTCATTATTTAAAAATAATAATGGCCAATTGTTCAGATATCACATTAATAAAAAGTCAATTGGTCAACCGGTTCCGAAGCCGGTGGATTTTTCGACGAAAGGATCTCGGGTTGGCACAAAATTTCAATAAAAGACTTACTTAATCCAGTCTCAGGGTGGCCACTCAAGTCAGGAAATCGGGAAAATGGGTAATTTGGATTTTTTTTGTCAAAATGTGGATAAAAGTCGGGAATCCCAAGCATACTTGTTTGAACATTATTTTCTTAGTTGAATACTTTTGTAATATTTTGTAAAATTTTCAAATTAAATTCACTTAATTCTTCTTTACTAATATACTTCATATTAAAGGTTCAATTTAACTATTTTAATCTATTTGGGAATGAAAAGGCTATTTGAGACAATAAAAATCCTAATAAATATTGGATTCATCTGACTCAGATCCGGGACCGCGGTTGCCTCTCACCCAGTCGGCTTGGGTTCGATCACAGACGGTCCCGGTGGCATTTTTCGAGACGAGATTTGTCTGAACACGCCTTCCGTCAGACGGGGAAGTAAATGTTGGCCCCGGTCTAACTTAGAGGGTTAGGTCGTTAGTTCAGTCTAGGTGTAGGAGTCGTGTCCCTGGATCCTGTCTCGGCGGAGTCGCTGGTAGGCAGTTGGACACACAATCCAAAGGTCGTCAGTTCACATCCCGGGGTGGATGGAAGTTAAGGTGTATAAAGAGGTTTGCAATTGCCTCAACAATCAAGCCTTCGGACACCTAGTTTTGAGTAGGAATCTCTCAATCGAGGACGCCAAGACAATGCTGTAGTTTTCGAGATACAGCCATTTTAAAATGTTAGTGCTGAAATTTTATAGTTTTTATAGATTTTCTTAGAAAAAGTTGGAAATAACATTTTAAAATGGCTGTATTTCGAGAACTACATCAGCAAACCTTCTGAAACTTGGTCAAGAAATACTTGGCAGTCTTATGACGCGAAATTCATCATTATCTCGAAATTGTATTGATTTTATAGATTTTCTTAGAAAATGTCGGTAATAACATTTTAAAATGCCTGTATCTCGAGAACTACATCAGCAAACCTTCTGAAACTTGGCCCAGAGATACTTGACAGTCTTTTGAAGCAAAAAACGTTACTTTATCCACCTTAAGGTGGTTGGTGCCTTCCTCGCATTCATGTTGTTTTTTAGGTGGTATTTAAAAATTAATTTAAGAGTTTTTTTTTAGTTTTTTTTTTAATTTTTTTCATTTGTTTTTTTTTTAATTATTGATTTTACTTGAACAGCAATTTTCAATTCTTTTTTTTACCAACTCTTCAAAATAAAGGTGAAAAGTCTCATGAGTTATATATTTTAGTAAAAAGTTCGTGTAAATCTTTGTCGATACAAAATGATGCAGCAACATAATTAATACAGATTTTTTTCAGAAGAGACGCAGACACTGCTTAAGCGATGTGGCAACCGGGCGATACGCATGCAAGGGGGTGTGGCTGCCAATCCCCTGCGTGGTTAAAAACTCAAAAAAGCAAAAAGACCCGGCCTTTTAGGTTATGCAAAAATCACTCTTTTTTGTAGCTACAAAAAAAAACTTTTTCTTGGCATAACTTTAAAAGTACTTCACTAAACAGAATAAAATTTAAAAGGGTCTTAGGGGACCCCAAAACGAACAGAATAAGGCGGATCCTGCCAAAATCGGTACAGCCAGTTCTGAGATAATCGTGTGGAAAAAAAAATCATGTCTACACACATCCCCACAGACATTTGTTCAGAATTTGATTCTGAGTCGATAGGTATACGTGAAGGTATATCTAGGAGTCGTATTTAAGAAGTTCATTTTTCGAGTGATTTTATAGCCTTGCCTCAGTGAGGTGAGGAAGGCAAAACATCATTATCTCGAATTGCATATTCTTTGAAATGCTAAAATTGAATAGATTGTTTTGGTTTTCTTGTTGAAAATCGGATGTAACATCTTAAAAGGGCTGTTTCTCGAAAACTAAATCAGCGAATGTTTTCGATTTGAAATCATGCAAAAAATATTTAAATTGCCAAAAACAAATTCATTTTTTTTAAGTTATTGCAAATATGTTAAAATGTCTCTTCAAACATTTCACATAAATAAGTAGTAAACATGGAATCTTATCAACCTGAATTTTAAATTGAAATTGGCAGCAGTCTTGACCGAATAGTTAAACTGTCCACTTAGTAGTATCTGTTCCACCCTTCCATCGGATGGGGAAGTAAAACGTTGATCCCAGCCTTGGATGTTGTTAGGCCGTTAAGGCATTCCAAGTGTAAGAGTCGTCTCCACGCGGCTGGACTCGCAATCCAATGGTCGTCAGTTCTTATTCTGGAGTAGAAGGTTACTTGGAGTTAGCATAAATTTGGGTGCTCTCCCCATTCAAGCCTTTGGACTCCTTAGTTCAATCAGAAACTTGCAATAGAGACCACAAAAAGACACGAAATCGTTAAAGTCGAGGGCTTGATTTTTTTATTTTTCTAAATTGAAAAAATAGAGCAATTAAATACTGTCAACTAGACAAACCAAAAATAATTCAAAAATTTAATATCAAAATTTACAAAATTTATAAGGCTTACCAAGTTCCGTTTTTCAACGAATTCCTAGATCTTTTTTTTAATTCTTTGAAAAAACATAATAATAGCAATCATGTTTGAAGCGTTCTTAAATTGAAAGTAAAATAAAATTAAGAATACAATTTTCAATTCAGATATCTTTAACTTTTTGCCGTTTCCAGTTGAAACAAAGTATCGTTTGCCAATTTAAAAAAATAATCATTGAAATTATAAGTGTTGTAAAGCCTTCGGCTATTTTTCAAAGACTTATTGTTTATGTTACTGTTCTGAATCAAAATAAAATGTGTGCCCCAAATTCCTACGGGACTGTCTGGGTGTAGCCTTCGAGCACAGTGTTGAAATTTACGTTTTTAGATAATTTTGGTTGTACCGGGCCGCAATCAAATTGTCTAAGAATATTCAACTGACCATAGTGGCTGAAGGGGGCGTGGTGCAGACCCGTAATGCTATGCCATGCTATTTTTTTAGGAATGTGTTGTATTTAAAGTTTTTGTTTTTATTGTTGATTCTTAATTTCTGACAGCTTTTACTTGTGGGATAGTTTGCTGCCAATTGTGCCTTTGACAGCCCAGCAAAAGAAGATAATAGCAATAGCCATGTTACACGTTCCATACAGCAAAGATTTGCTTTGTATGGAAAACGGTCTAGTCTTAAATTGAAACCATTAAATTTCAGTTTTATTACCGCTCATTCGAAACTCCCTGTTCAAAAACTGTTTCATTTAAACCCCAAATCAAGCCAATTGCACACGTCCATCAAGTCATCACTATTGACCAGCCCTCGAAAATGGAAACATCCCAAAAGTGATTTTCGAGTCCATTCTTTCGGAGTATCACTCTCCTCACACCTCCGTACTGGTTGATGACCATACCAGCAGCAGAGTGCATCATGTGTCAAAGTGCAACTCAACTGTTTTGTGTATCTATACTCAAAAAGGTTGCCCTCACACTCTGGATCGTGCAGTGCACTTGTGTCACCGATGGATCGATGTTCAATTAACGCACTTCGCCAACTGGCCAACTAGCTACAGGGGAGTGTGAAGGGCTTGCAAGGGTCATCCATCAGCGGTAGCCGAACCGAGCGCTAGGGAACCTCTGCATCTCAAAGGAACGGTAGTCAATGCAGTCAACTGTTGCAATTTAGAGGTTCCTCACCAACGCAACACAATGGACAAGAACGTGCCTCCCACAACTTCGATGGAACACCCAGGGCGTTCCGTCCAAATTATGCAAATCGGAGTGGGGCACCCTGAGCCGCAGCTTCCAATCAGTGTGTCCGGACCACGTTTGTGTGTACGGCGACGGAGGACTTGTCAGCGGCCTGCAGTGAAAGTGTGCTGATTGATGCCCGGAAGGTGTCTAATCTTGGGCAAATGATGATGGCGCGCCGGCCCCGGCTTGACCGATGAAATTTTGTTGGGTTTTCGTTACACTGAAGAGGGTTATAATTGCATCTGGGGTTTTGTCCTGGAAGAGAGTACGTGATTTGAAGTTTGAGATAAATTGATTGTTTGGATTGCATGTGTGTCAGGCTTGTGAATTTTGGGTGTTGATTGTTTCCATCGTTTGATTTCCGAGAAGAAAAAAATACAACCCAAACGCCTCCACCACCTTGGTTCTTTCATTCCAAACACGACGACAGCCGCAAGTGACAACTCCCACCCGGGTGACATTCATTTTTTAGCCATTTTGTGAGACGCCGCTGCCATAAATAATTTATTACGTTTGTGCGGTCTATTGGGTAAAGCATTCGCCACCTCCCTCTGCCACGCCGCCGCGGCAACCCCTCAAGCTGTCAGCACGTCTTTTATCTTGACAAGTCTTGCCGGGCGTCTAACCTCGAAAAAAAAGGAGCAGAAGCTCAAAACAACCGCCCAATGTGCAGACGCGTCTGTCAAATGTAACCTTTTCGGCGTTTTGGCGGTTTGGGATTGAGGTCTTTACCAACTTGAAGAAGGTTAAAAAACGTAGTAGGCGTTGAAAAGTTTGTTAGGTTCTTCCCTTTTCAAACAAACAAACGAACCCGACCTGCAAATGCATAAACCGCCTACAGACATAACTGCACAATAAGTACAGACATCTAAAACTACAAAACTAGCGACACTTCTACCACGAGAGATCTGTCACTCGCATCGTTGCAAGCTGTTCCAAGATGTAAACAAAATAGAGCTAGTTTTTCTGTTGCTGTTGCTGTTGCTGTTGCTGTTGCTGTTGCTGTTGCTGTTGCTGTTGCTGTTGCTGTTGCTGTTGCTGTTGCTGTTGCTGTTGCTGTTGCTGTTTCTGTTCTATTTTTCCATCATGTTGAATCTATTTACCAGTTCAAGTAAAATAATGCTTCATTTACAGCTGCGAACCCGCAGCACGAAAACCCTGATCAAACCACACTTTCCAGACAAAGAAAAGAATCCATTAGTGCCCTCTTGCGGTGCACTCTTAAAGTGTGCTCTACAACAATCACCGTCCAAGGGAAAGAGGTGCCCGGTGAAAATGAGCAAATGCGTCCGGGCGCATTCAGAGAGGGTACCGATGGTGAGGAACCAGGAAGCAACTGGAAGATAAATCTTTATAGTTTGCAAAAGTTTTCAGCCCTTTACCCGCGGCGACTGGCCCCGCCAGCCAACCAAAAGTCGGAACAAAATGGCGGAAGGTATCAAGTGGAAATGTTGAGAAAACAATTTACGGCTTTTTGCCTGTTTTTCACCCGTAACTTTTTTCTTCTTTTTTTTGTGGAAACGGGTGCTGCGGTCTGGGGGAACGACCGGAAAATTTGTGTGTGCAAAAAGTGACTGACTCTGGGCGAGTCAGTTTGGGTGCGCCAAGTTTCGGTGCAGTTTTGCCCAGAGTTGCAGCCAGCCGGGCAGGGGGGAAAAAGTTTTTCTCCTTAAAGTGCTGTCACGGGAGGGGAAGGACACTGTGCGGGGTGCACTCGCGATAGAATAATGGGCTGTTTATCAGCACGTTTCGATGATTTGTTGGCGAACTGTTTATTGGAGTTTGGTGACCTCTTTTTTTCCGCTGTCTGTCTAGATGTGACTTTGTTTCTGTCGGGCTGTGACGTTTATTGCGGATTTCTTCAGGATACTTTAGGAAGAGATGATGAAAATTCGGTTGAATTAAACTTTTTTTTCATTTTGGAAAATTACAGAACTAGATAGCGTAGAGATACATAATAATATTAGAATCCATATGATGTTTGATATTTAATCTCTCGGATTTTGATTAAATAAGATTGTTATTGTAAACAAACAAAGTGGGTTCTCGTTTCCCACGCGTTTTAAATTGAATTTCATCATCGTTGAATTGAACAGAATTTCCCACACTTTTCCATCACTCTGTTTACCGTTTCAATACCTCATCCAAGTTCCACCCGGGGGGCGAAAAACTGTGTGGGACTTCGATTGAAGCTGTGCGCAGTGATTAATTGTTGTCCATTAAATTGGGATGTTTTTGTCCGGCATCCCGGATTGATTGCGGCTTTGGTGCTGGGAAAATAAATTAAAAGATTAACGGACTGGGAAAACTGTTCCCAGGGGTGATGATGAGATCGAAATAATACAAAAAAAGCTGTCGATTCGTAAACAAATGTTTTAATTAAATCAGGCTGAGAGGGACAATTTTTGCAACGGATGAAAACTCAGTTCTTAAAATAACTTATTTACCTTCAATAAACGAATTTCCACTTTGGATCCTACCTTAAGGATCCCCAACTCGAATACTTTTAATTGAAAACGTGACCAGCTTCTTTGCCAGACACTGTGGTGGCCGAATCAAACAACCCAGAAAAACGTCTTAGTTGGCACTCCTTGGAACGTGTCGTCATCGTTGGACACTGTAAAGACACCTCCGGGAGCAATCTGGAACTGCGCGGTTCCGGGGGAAATAAATTGTGCCAATAATGATGGCTGGATTTACGATGACGACAAATGGGCGGGAAGAGAAGACGAATTCACTTTGCGCCAAAGCTGTATATGGCACCGTCAGGATTGGTTCCGCCGAGTGTTATTTGTCGCTGGCAATCAGTCCGGATTTTGGACAGGGAAAATGAGACCTAATGGTGCGATAAATCTGGCCAAATATGTCTCCGGAATTGCTGCGTTCGAAAAAAATACCTTGATTTAATTGTTGTAATTTATAACATTGGTTAAATCACATTTTATTCTCATTTTAGTTTGAACAACAACAAATTAATTGAAGGTAGAACATTTCTTGATTTCATGAAATACATACCTTCAGCCCACCTTCTTTCGGTAAATGTCTTCAAGGAAGAACAAGAAGGAGCAATCCAAAAGTTGCAAGATGTTTGCCGAGTTATTTTCCACAAGAGCCACTAGGATTAATGAAACATACAGTTTCATGGAGTGATATTGAACGATCACTTCAACACTTTCAAACGCCAAATAACGTCATACAATACACAAAACCTTGCATCGATCGTTTCCAGTTCCAAGATCAGCTTCAACCGCAACTCACACCACCCAACGGTACCCACCTCAAGTAGAGTTGGCAGGCTCCGTCTGGACGCCCCCAAAACGGGTACAGCGTGTTTACTCACGTGCAAGGCCTGAATCAACATTCGGGCCCGAGATGAACGAAAACAGCCCGCAGAGCCATCGACAGACAGACGGACATCAGACATCGGTGGTGAGAAGGATGCAGTTCGGCGTCGTCCCCATTATTTCGTATCCTCGGGAGTCCTCATCAACAGGCTCGCTTCAAGTTTCGTGTGCCGGAATAACAAACTGTTTGTTGCCGGGGGGTAAGTGCACTGTTGGCACAGAGGTCATTTTGGTTAAACAAAATGTCGTTTTGTCGTTTTGGTTAATTTGGTCGTTTTAGTCGTTTTTCTAGTTTTTCTTGTTTTTCTTGTATTTCTTGTTTTTCTTGTTTTTCTTGTTTTTCTTGTTTTTCTTGTTTTTATAGTTTTTCTTGTTTTTATAGTTTTTCTTGTTTTTCTTGTATTTCTTGTTTTTCTTGTTTTTCTTGTTTTTCTTGTTTTTATTGTTTTTCTTGTTTTTCTTGTTTTTCTTGTTTTTCTTGTTTTTCTTGTTTTTCTTGTTTTTCTTGTTTTTCTTGTTTTTCTTGTTTTTCTTGTTTTTCTTGTTTTTCTTGTTTTTCTTGTTTTTCTTGTTTTTCTTGTTTTTCTTGTTTTTCTTGTTTTCTTGTTTTTCTTGTTTTCTTGTTTTTCTTGTTTCTTGTTTTTCTTGTTTTCTTGTTTCTTGTTTTCTTGTTTTGTTTTTCTTGTTTTTCTTGTTTTTCTTGTTTTTCTTGTTTTTCTTGTTTTTCTTGTTTTTCTTGTTTTTCTTGTTTTTCTTGTTTTTCTTGTTTCTTGTTTTTCTTGTTTTTCTTGTTTTTCTTGTTTTTCTTGTCATTTTTGTAATTTTTGTCATTTTTGTCATTTTTGTCATTTTTGTCATTTTTGTCATTTTTGTCATTTTTGTCACTTTTGTCATTTTTGTCATTTTTGTCATTTTTGTCATTTTTGTCATTTTTGTCATTTTTGTCATTTTTGTCATTTTTGTCATTTTTGTCATTTTTGTCATTTTTGTCATTTTTGTCATTTTTGTCATTTTTGTCATTTTTGTCATTTTTGTCATTTTTGTCATTTTTTGTCATTTTTTTTCTTTTTTTTTCATTTTTTTCATTTTTTTCATTTTTTTCATTTTTTTCATTTTTGTCATTTTTGTCTTTTTGGTCTTTTTTTTTGTGTTTTGCCAATTTTGCCAAGAGAACACAACATCAAACTTAAGATCTGAGAAAATTTTGCTCTCCTCCATCTGAGGCCAGCAAAGAAGTTGGAGCCAGATTCGTGTTGGCTCCAAAGCATCACACAAACCGTCGTCGTTCTCGGCGAAAGCAAATCAATTAAAGCTTGTTTATTGTACTTTCAAATTGGATTTCATTGTTATGCAGCAGCGTTTTCGCTCTCCCCCCAAATGTATGCTTCCTTTTACCAAAGCCACGGCTGGCAGAATCGGAAGAAGCTTTTTTCTCTTCCGGACGCGGAAAAGGCACTCTCTTTCTCTATCTCGTTGGTGGTGAGCTTAGGGAAAAGTGAAATGGAAATTAATTATTCCTTCGAGGGATGAATGAAAAAGAGTGGCGAGGACGAGAAGGTTCACTTTCTTCAACGCACGTCAAAATAAGTAGCATTTAAGGCTATACGTTATTTAGGGAAGTTTTGAAAGAGCTTTATGGGTTATGACACCGAAAAGAATATGTTATGAAGTCGAAAGGACTTCTTGGTGTAACCAATCCCAAATTAATTTAATCGCTTTCTTCTCTTAAGTGTTCTCATACAGCCAATCACCTTTGTACCACGAAACCCAATAAGTCCTAATTGGATTCATTGGTTTCACTGGCAAAGGTGACGACGTTGGAGCTACAACAACAAAAAGAAAGCTCCCCACCAATCAACCAAAATATGTCAAACCAGCTTTTTCACCCATAAAAAAACCGACCACATGCTAACTTTTGTCATCCACCACCGGATTGCAGAGCTTTCGTTTGAGTTTGGGCAAAGAACAAGAAAAAGTTTTTACCACCCCCTCCGTACTAAAGAGGGGCGGAGAGAGGAGCATAATAACGACAGGTGTTCGACAGCTTTTGCTGCTGATAAAAAGCCCCAGCCACAATGCTTAAACTTGTGCGCCCCCCCAAACCACAACCGGATTCTTTCTATACCACCACCACCCGAAGCTTTCTCGCAGCCTTTTATTTACTCTGCGCCTGATCGGAGCAGTTCTCGAGAATATTGCAAACAACGAGTTTAATACCTGAATTTCTTAAATAAAAGAAGTATACATTTCAAGTCCAAAATTGTTAAGCAAATCACAAATTGAATCACACAAAAATATATTTTTTTTCAAATTTGTTAATTTTCTTGTTTTAAGCATCAAATTCGATTTCTGTGACCTGATTTTAGTCTAATTTTAATAGTTGATTGCATATTGAATAACATAATGCATTTTTTTATATTTCAGCAGTCGAAAACAATTATTTTAATAAGATCATAGGAAAATACTAGCGCATTTATTCAACGAATAAAATATTTAGAAAGAGATCTAACACGATATGTCCAAACACAGTTTCCAGTAAAAGTGTCCACACCCGCACTTGTTAAACTTTGGATCAACCAATTTAAAGTTATGCGAAACCGGCCAGTCACGAATATCGACATTTAGGTTTGGTAAAATTGACGGAATTTCGGAGACAACCAAACAAACAGCAAACGACCGATGTTTCGAAGCTTCACACTGACCGATTATGCACTTTACCTGGGCCTATTCCCGCGAAATCCGTGTTTGTCTTAGTCCGACGGACCTTGGTGGCGACCGCTTTCGATATAATATTGCACTGAGAACAACTATCTAACACCAAGCGCTCGAAAAGCTTCGTCCCGTGACGACCTTTTACCAGCACGATCGCGGTTGCAATGATTCTGTGCAGATTCGCTTTGGCTGAGGATTGCCGAATACGCCGAGTAGTTTAGCCTGCTTGCCCTTTTTGTCCCAGGGACAAAAGAAACAACAATATTGGAGTGTCGAGCCCCGGACGGTCCTCCCATCAAATTAGAAAGACAATACATTTGAGATTGTACTTGTGGTGTTCTCTACTTGTTTCCCAAACGCTGTGAATGTTGTTTGCTGATTGCTGTTGTAACTATTACTATCGACTAGAGAACCTGCAACTTCAGGTTTCTCTACTGGCTCCTAGATTTTGAGGAGTCGTTTAGGGGTTTAAATGAATTCGGTTTAGTTTAAGGCTTGTAAAACCATCTTTTACAAACATTCAAAGATTTATAACCTTGACTGCAATAAACCAAAATATCGGGTTTCAGGCACCTTAATCAGCAAAAAGCTCCTCAAAACCATCAACCCGAAATATCTCCAGTGGTCAGGAACCATTTTTCCAAAGCTATCCTGAAAAAAGGGAAAAAATGTGCCCTTGGTTGCCCAGCAATAGATAGTATAATACCATGAAATCATACCAAAAACCTGTATGGGGAAGACCAAAGCAATACCAAAACGTGCCATTTCAAGGGTAAATTAATACCAGACAAATAACAACTTTCCGGGTAAATATAAATCTCATTGGACAAAAAACAATGAGAATTCTCTATCGGATTACAGCGGGAATTCAATTTGGTCAATGAGATTGCAATGAGAAATGGGTAGAATTTTGATGCTATATTTAAATCCTTCGAACAGACAGGAAAACGAAGTCTTGCTTGGAGAGCCAAAAAATATCAGGTAAGGAAAACTAGAGGAGTAATAAAATCGAACTCATGACAGGGAAGGTGCAGACACTTCTTTAGCTACCCGTTAATCAACTGAGCTATCAACGCTTGTTGAAAACGAGCTGCTGCTGCATCAACATGTTCTAGCTGCAGGCAAAAATATCAGGAAATTCAAAGAAAAAGAAACAAACTAAACCAGAACGAGAAAGGCTATAGCCCAGGCAGCGTGGCATTTTCGTAGGATTTCAGAGAATACATGATTCCAACTGAATAGGATTCAACAAAAATCCAATTTTAAAAGGATTTTAGAACGAAGTTCGAATACCACATGCATACCAACATTTTGGTATTGAAAGGTTTATTTTATCAAATTAACAAAGATTGACATTATTTTTTTGAGTTTCGAGTATGACGAAAAAGGCACACAATGTTAGTAAAATCCATTCTAAAAATAAAATTTTTTCACAATGATCCTATTGTGGTCTTAATGTTAATCATCTAAATCTATAAATGTTTTTTTTTATCATTTTAAAATGTATCAGCATACTTTTAAGAATGTTAAACATAATTTAAAACATATATTTAAATGAATCACCTATATTTTATAATATTTATATTCGAAATACCTTTACAATACCAAAGAATGGTATTCCCTAATTTATAAAGATTAATAATTGACTTTTTTAAGACAAAAATAAAATAGTTGGCTTTAATTTGGAGAAGATTTATGTTTTTAAGTATGGGTCATTCCACCTGAAGAGTGCAGGAAAAAAAAATGCAAATTTGAAAATTACCATCTCCGATTTTGCTCAAATTTGGCAGAGCTGTGGAGACTATCAAAACATGCAAAAATCCCGAATTTAATCCTAATCCCTCCATTTTTGTACCCTCCCAAAAAATCGACTTTTTGGCGATTTTTGAGCGAAACCTCTATCTTCAAACGACGATAACTCAGGAACCACACATCTTAGAGGGTCGGTCTTAAACTCAATTTTGAAGGAAATCGGACGTAGAATCCATTTCCATGATCAAAATTTCGATTTAAATATTTTTTCTACCTGTATTGCGCAATTGAAAACTTTAAATGGCCATATCTCAAAACAGCCCTATTTATTTTTTAAATTTGACCCCACCATCGTATTCCCCGTCCAATTTTCCATAAGAATCACTTATCGGCAGAAAGGAATATATTTCGTTCCAGAGATATCGAATTTTAAAGTTTTGAGTATTTCAGATTACCTAAATTAGCTACACTCGCCGCACATGCTAGAAGCACTCAGTCGTGCTGATCAATAATTACTACCTGGTGTTATGTAAGATGAATTATTTTTATAATTTTATACGATTTTGAGATAATCAATACCTTGAACAATCTATTGGGTAATTTTGAATGCACTGTTTTTCCTGATCACAGTGTCATTGAACCATATGAAGTAAAATTTGAACTTTTAATATTTATTTGCAAAAAAAATCATTTTTCTATTGTTTTCATATTTTTCCTAACGCTTCATTCCTTGCCACTTAATCAAATTATTTCTTTTATTTGAAGCGAGAACAAATGTAGAGCTGGCTGTAGTAGATGAAATAATTCTCATGGGTTCTAGAACTTTTGCCATGTGCGTTATCGAAATAGTGCCTTTCAGCAAAAACCCCAAAATCTGATTTGAAAGATTGATCATATTAAAGCGATTTTTATATTGTGAGCCAGTTTCATCTGAATAACTGATGTTTTTTTTCAATTCTGGTACATTTAATTTCAAAAACAAAACCATATACTTCTGATACATGTGGACAGCACCTGTATCTTCTTCCAAGATTTCGAAATGGTTGACAAACAAAAAAAAAGATTATTGTTCGGACGGTGTCGAAATCAACACCACTGAAGTTGATCTTAATCAGATAATAAATCAGATTAATCTTTGTGATTTTCTTACATTTTTCAGTTTTATACATTTCAGAAATCCTCCTCCTTAATCATGCTTCACGAGAGTTTTATTCATGCTGATTCATAATGTTTAACACAATAATGTATTGTAAACTTTTTCTAACGTGTTACTTACAAGATCAATTGCATTTTCCTGCTAGCACTGCGGGAATTTCATTCTGCCCTGTATTGCGTGTCGTTCTTGCTCTGTCCTGTGGGCTAGCACACAAGTTCACCGTATACTTTGTTTTTTTTTCAATTCAAGGTTATACAGCAGTTTCCTACAGTGGTGTACATTCATGTTTTGCCTAATTTGCTAATGATTATTTCGGATGAAATCTTACTTCAATAAATACACAGGTAGCAGTTTTTGATCAGCGCGCCCGAGTGCTTCTAGCAGATGCGGTAGAAAAGCAAATACAGGTAATATCAAGTACTTAAAACTATAAAATTCGATATCTCTGGAACGAAACATATTCCTTTCTGTCGATAAGTGATTCTTATGTAAAATCGGACGGGGAATACGATGGTGAGGTCAAATTTAAAAAAAATAAATAGGGCTGTTATGAGATACGGCCATTTAAAGTTTTCAATTGCGCAATGCAGGTAGAAAAAATATTTCAATCGAAATTTTGATTACGGAAATGGATTCTACGTCCGATTTCCTTCAAAATTGAGTCTAAGACCGACCCTCTAAGATGTGTGGTTCCTGAGTTATCGTCGTTTGAAGATAGAGGTTTCGCTCAAAAATCACCATCTGAATCATGCTGGTTTAACGTGGAATCGCTGTATGGCATGTTTAATATTCTTTAAAATATTGGTTTGGAATACGAGGTATTCTAAATCCCAGAGAACTGCTCGGTTGCGATTTTTTGTTTCTCCCCACAAACAAGAAAGGCAAAAATTTGTGTCGGAACGGAAAATAACAGAGGAAAAAATAATTTCATCAAAAGTTGCTGCCACTTTTTGTGTGCGAGTGAGCTTGCTCCAGAGCTTTTCCGAAACCAATCAAGCTAAAACGGCTGCTGGGGACGGCGACGACGTCGGTCCTCCCTCGGTTTGGTTGTTCTAACTTTGTGTCGAGTCACCGGGCAACCAGGGACGCCACCGCCACCGTCATCGTCGTCGTCAATCGGAGGCGAGGAAAAGCCCGATCAGTACAAAAAAAAAAGTTTATGCAAACAATGTTTTGCGACGTGAAATTCCGAGCAAACCGCAACCCGTTTCAGAAGCCAATTCCCCTCCAGTCTCTAAGTGGGGTTGAGTTTGATGCAAAATGCATAAAGGTGGTCCATGGCATGATTGAGGCAATACTTTTTTTTGTTACGCTTGTTTCACTTATGCCAACATGTGACCATTGCAGAGATTAGTTTTAGTACACCCTTCAAAGGGGCCATAACAAAAAAAAATGGGCCGCCCTCATGTGGCTTGGCCTGCAGTTTGATCGCTGTGGTGAAAAGGTTTTTGATTGATCGAGAATTTAATTACCGCTGAAATTGGAAAGTAAAAACTGTGGAATACGCAACATATCTTCAAGTTTTTTTTATTGATTTTCTTTATTTTTGTAACTAATATTTTTGCATGTATTTTAGTATTTGAATTAAAGTTTTTGAAGTTTTTCATGTTATTTAAGTAATTTATGTATTTTAGGTATTTAAAGTTTTTCAAGTATCATGAAGAGATTTTATGAATATAAGTTTTTTATTACTTAAAGAATTTTGATTATTTCAAGTATTTTTTTAGTATTTAAATATTTTAAGTAATTAAGTTTTTTTAAAAGAATTTCAAGGAGATGAAGAATTTTATTTATTTTATGTACCGTAAAACGGGGTGACTTTGATAGCCAAGGTGACTTTGATAGCTTTGAGATTTTTCCGCAAAATGAAGAATACAATTAAACTACGTAAGGAATTGTTAAGAATCATACTGACCGGGGTAAAGAAATGAACTATTCACAAAAGCATAGCATAGCATAGCATTGGTGTCTACCCGTAGCTGCTACTTCGTTATTGACCAGGACCCCCAAACATTGCTCCGTGGACCACAGATGAAAAGTAGGAACCAATCATCACCCCTTCGCAATTTTCAAAGGTCCCTATCGTGCTGATCAATACCGACGCCGGCCACGACCAGTGGTAAGACACGGGGAAATGGATGGGAATGTTAGCCGATACTTGAGTGATGGGACCGCCAAATCGACTGCGTCTCCGACAAAGTATCACATGAGTTTTGAGGGGTTAGTAAGATGGGTATGAGGTCAGGATTCACTGTGGTAGGTGATGCGACCATAAGCAATTGTTTATCGGTTGAAATTTTAAAAATCTTAGGCAGCCGGCTGCGGAAAGATACCTATCTAGGGATTTAAATATAGTATTAATTCGACCGCGATTCTCCAGAAATTCTCCGTCGGCGTGCCTTCCGATCAACGGTGATGTAGGAAAGGCTTCATTCATTAAAATTATTTTATATCATAAGCCTTAAAACATATCCGTCGACGTGCCTTCCGATCCTCGATGATATGGAAAGGACTTAATCCAGCAATACGACTTGCTTGTCTCAAAAAACAAAAATCGGATCGTTTCTATCGGAAACTATATAAAGAGAACAATAATAAAATTCATCGGCCAACGAACGCGCGAACAAAAAATAAATGAAAAAAGAAGAAGAAGAAATCCAATCACCCCATGTACACAAATAGCGACACAAAAGAGACGGAAAATAAAACGAAAAAAAAAACAGGACTGCGCGTCCACACAGGCACCGCACTACTCAAAGAAATGAACTATTCACAAAATTATAAAAAGTTAAAAAAGTTAGTTGATTACAGCTAAGAAAATGTTGTTGAAAGTCATAATTTTAACATTCTCAAAGATCATGATTTTCTCAACGAAAATGATTTTGAATCGGAAAACGGAAGGCATTTTCGGATTCTTTGGATTTTTAGGTTAAATAAATTTAAATCGATAAATTTATAAACAAAACTAGTTTTTACAAATTTCAGGCAAAATTTGACGTTTTTCCTAAAATTTATGTGTATTCTGTAAAAAAAACTTATAAACTAAGTAAACTAAATATAAACACTGATTTTTTTTTTCTTGAAAAATATATCAGCTACTTTAGTGATGGTACATTTAAGGTACAAATAAAGTTTGAACATCTTAAATCTGATTTGAACAAGAAAAACTATAACTCTCAAAGTCACCCCGCAATTGAAACTTAGAATTTTTAACGTAACTATTTTTTAACCCCTTTTGAAACAACTTTAATTTTATAAATAGTGCATGAAATTTGTGTAGCTTTACCCCGGACCTGTTTATAAAATAGTTATTTTGAGAAAAACCTTACCAGTTGGTAAATATTCTAAAAATAAATTGAAATCCTTTCAATTAGAGCGTCCAATTTCCCGTCCCAGGAAAAAATTTCCCGGGATTTCCCGAAAAAATATTTTTCCCGTTTCCCGGGAAATTTGTAAATTTCCCGGGAATTCCCGAAATTCAAGCGAAAGTCTACATTTTCTTTACTTTCCGGTACATTTTTTTAAATTTACAAAAAAAAATAATGAAGGAGCTCAATATTATTATATTAAATTCAATTTACTACTCTTATAGAACTTGTCTGAACTTGTCTGAAAACTACATATCAAGGTTTATTTCAGATGATATTAATTTGTGAAGCAATCACAACTGGGAATAGTTCATCTGTTGGGCAACAAAAATTATGATATTTTTGAATGAAAATATACTTTTTTGCAATTCCGTCGTGAAACTACATACTTTTCCTGTCATTCTTGAACGACGAAATAGCCTACTTTTCTGTACCAAAAATAACAGAATCGAATAGAAACACTTTTCAAAATAAATGCTGAAAAGTTCTACTTTTCAGCACTCAAATGAGTGCTGATAAGTTGCACTTTTCAGCACTTGTTTCGAAAAGTTACACTTTTCAACTTTTTTTTGATTTAAACGATTTATTGACAAAATACATGAAAATTTTACATAAAATTTCACTCAGTGTGTGTGCAAAAAATGTTGTATGGAACTCGTTGCAAAACTTGATTTTTTCAGCACTCTTCGTATTTATCCAACTCGGTGAACCTCGTTGGATAAATGTACGACTCGTGCTGAAAAAATCCTCTTTTTGCAACTTGTTGCATAAACTACTATTATAACTTTAAAATTACTTCGTATTATATAAAAGGTGTCCGAAAAGGCAAACATATTTCGAAAACTCGTGCAAAATTGTATAAAAATTGTATTTCAAGTAAAAACCAGATTTTTTGAGGGAGATGCAATGCTTATCTTTTTATTAATGCGCTCAAACCAGTAAAATTTGATCTGAAAAATACTTGCCATGAAAAACTGATTTCATGCATTTTTTATTTCATCTAATTTTTTTGCCATGAAAAACATAATTACTGAACCATTTTTTAATTTCAGCTTAATTATCAATATTATTCTTTAACATATTTTCTCTAACTGATCAAAGAGACAAATTTAAAAGTAATTTTATGGTTTTGGAGCATTGATTAATTTTACTCACTGTTCCAACTCTGAGAATAAAAATAAATAAATACTTGTTAACTAAAAACAATTATCAATATTATATATTTTAAATGAATTAAAAGACAGCTTATAAATTTAGAAAATTAAAATATTTTCTTGAAATTGTATGTATTTATACTAGCACTCAATGCACTAATTGATCCTCACACTTATTTTGACCATTTAAATTGCTATTCTAAACAATTTTGTTGTAAAATATTAATCAGAACCAGGCTCAGATATATTTTTGATAAGTTTCAAATTTCCCGGGAATTCCCAGGAAATTTGTTGAAAATTTCCCGTTTTCCGGGAATTTTGTAACCCCGGGAAATTGGACGCTCCACTTTCAATGTCACCAAGGCAAGTAAGTATTTTAAGTTTTTTAAGTATTTTAAGTATTTTGAAGTATTTTAAGTTTGTTAAGTATTTTAAGTATTTTAAGTATTTTAAGTATTTTAAGTATTTTAAGTATTTTAAGTATTTCAAGTATTTTTAGTATTTTTAGTATTTTAAGTATTTTGAGTATTTTAAATATTTTAAGTATTTTAAGTATTTTAAGTATTTTAAGTATTTTAAGAGTATTTTAAGTATTTTAAGTATTTTAAGTATTTTAAGTATTTTAAGTATTTTAAGTTTTTTAAGTATTTTAAGTATTTTAAGTATTTTAAGTATTTTAAGTATTTTAAGTATTTTAAGTATTTTAAGTATTTTAAGTATTTTAAGTATTTTAAGTATTTTAAGTATTTTAAGTATTTTAAGTATTTTAAGTATTTTAAGTATTTTAAGTATTTTAAGTATTTTAAGTATTTTAAGTATTTTAAGTATTTTAAGTATTTTAAGTATTTTTAGTATTTTAAGTATTTTAAGTATCTTAAGTATTTTAAGTATTTTAAGCATTTTAAGTATTTTAAGTTTTTAATGTAGTTTAATAATTTTAACTAGTTAAACAATTTTAAATATTTTAAGTATTTTGTGTACTGCGTCGTCTCTCGCTGAAGTTTCTTTGTTGTGTGAGGGAATTGCAGAAACTTTTAGATGCTTTAGTGGAGTCGTCGTTGGTTTTCAGTAAGCATAAATTGCATTGCAGTTTCATGAAACGATTTAGTTGATCGGGACGATTCGCGTCATGGTCGTGTAGTTTTACATAATCTCAATCGTTGTTAGTTTCCTTAGCAGGAGCTTATTTATTTTTCCGAGAAATATTCGACAAAAGAAAGTTAGTCCAATCCTAATAAATTCAAAACAGTAGCATATTGGAATTATGAATTTTAAAATCACTTTTTGGAGTTTTATCTTTTCTAAACCTAAAATGGATCGAAACTGTTTCTGTATGCTTCCACAGCTTGCAGTATAGATTTAAAGTTCTGTAATAAATTGAGAAATATCTTCATGATTCAAACATAGGGATCAAATCGTCATTATTTTCTTTAAAATTAAAATTGAATAAATTGCAACGGTCTGACATTAGAAAAAAAATCACTGGCATTCTAAAAAAACTCAAAAAATTTTGAGTTAACGAGTCAAAAAAGCTCGACCTAACTTCAAATTGCATTACCATTTTCCCCGGTGACAATTCCCACAGAACCTGTCAACAGCCGTCGGTTACCATCCGTTTGGGCATCCACCGTCGGTCCAGCCGTGGCACAAAGGTCTGCTGGGCCAATGGAACGAAATTAAATTCCAAATTTCTTTCCCTCAGCGCGCAGCGCCGGCAGGACACTCTTAAATTGCCTCTAATTTAATTGAATTTCACTGGATTTCTTCGGGGCGCAGCTTTTTATTTTATTTTATTTTATTCGCCCGGTAGACAAACAAAACCCCGAACTGGAAAAAGAAAGAAAGGAAGAAAAAAGCAAGTAAACAGCCTGGGAAACGTGACAATCTGGCGGTCGGTAATTCCATAATCTAAATTATCAAATAAACCACCCAGCCAGTGGCCGAGCAGCAGTTCGGGACTGCGGAAAATGGTCCGGGGCTGTGGGTGGACAACAAAAAAAAAACGAAGACGAAAAAGGCAGAATAAATAAAGCAACTGTTCCGCGCAATATTAGCGCCCTCTTGGTCCGTTCTGTTGCCGGGGAAAATTCAATTTTCACCTCGATTCTGGAAAAAAGGGACCTTCAATTGTGTCACGGAAAATCTTTGTCGAACGTAAAGAAACCGAGATAACGACCGCCGCGGAGAGATTTAGAGGTGGGTGGATGAGGGAGAATCCCACACACCCCACAATGGCTGCGAGATTTTTCCCCCTCACCGGGAAACGATTGCGGTGGATTGCGCGAGATTTTTCTTCTTCTTTTCTGTTGAACGGGTGAAAAGTGGTGGAAAACTCGATAAGGCAATGAAGCTTGTTGTTTGTTATGTCGTTGGGATAGATTTGAGCTGGAATGGATTGTTAAAAGGTGATATTGAGGAGGTTGGAAGCTGAAAGGTATATGATATAAACCAGAGTGGGTCAAATTTGACTTTTCGTCAACCAATTTTTGTGGTTGAAAAAAGGATTGATTTCCAGATAACCTCCCACGACGTTGTCGTCAATCAACATTTTTTGATAATTTTCTATGAAATTGTCTAAGATACATTGAAGATTGGACCTCTGGTTGCTGAGATACAGCGGCTTAAAGAAATAGAAACAGGAAACTTGAAGTTTTCGAAGTCTCACCCAAGCAGCCTACCATTTTGTAATGTCGATATCTCAGCAACTAATGGTCCGATTTTAAATGTTAAAACATGAAACTATAAATTATATTAAAAAAAATGAATCAAGACTAACATTTTAAAAGGGCCAAATATTCAATATTACGGAAATGGTCACTCATGGTCACTATTTAAAAAAATCGAAAAACTGCAAATATTTCGTTGAAATCAAAATTTCGGTGACTAGGGTATTTTAACCATTAGTGGACCCCCTAGTAGAGCCGAAGCACATTTTTCACAAATTTTCAATATCTTAAGCACTTTTTCATAACCCTTTGTACAAAACAATGAAATCTGAAGTCTTTTGAACAATTTTAACTATTTGTTTCCTCAGTTATTTGTTTTTGAGCAGAAAAATAGCCATTTGAAAAAAAAGTTTTTTTGCCTTGTTATGGACCCCCTTTTCCTATAGTGGACCCGGGTCCATAATCCGATTGTGGACCCGGGTCCACTATAGGTAAACTGTTATTTTGATACCAAATTTAACCGATATTTGATGTTTTGATGCATGGTGTAGGTCTAATGATATAGATATAATGAATAAAAGATGGATTTTGCTCACTTTTCATTATAAACAAATATATTTGTTGTATGTTTTGTTAACAAATTTGGCTTTAAACAACATAAAACCTTACAGACATTTAAACACATTTATTTCCGAAAAAGATCAGAGAAAGCGTTTAAAAAACCACTATAAATATGAAAATAATTAAAAACAGTTATATTGATGCATTTTTTTCCATATTAATTACATAAATGGTTGACCGAAACTAAATAATAGATTTTTTACAGTTGCTGTTAAAACCACGCATGTTTAATTAAAAAAATGTTTTGTTATTGACTTATTATTATAAAATATCATTTAAACTGCAATTCAGTTAAGTACAATTAACTATAGTTTTGATTAATTATAAATTCTTACGGCTTCAATATTTTTGGTATTTTTAACATGAAAACAGCTATTTTTATACTCATAATTGAAAAAATATGCGTTTAGGTTGATAACAACAAGCATTTATTGTATGTTTTAGAGAAACTTTTGCTTGAATACACAGTTTTCTTCATTTTTGAAGGTTAAATTAACAGGGGTCCACTTTTGGAAAAGTTTGGATTTCGTTGTCCTATATTGGACCCCCCTAATTTTTGCTCGAGAATGCGCAGTTCTTCGCTTTATTTTAGTAAAGATCCTTAAACTTACATTATTTCGACTTGCTGAAGTTAAATAATCAGTCAAAAAATGATTGGATGGTTAATTCAATCATAAAATATAAATGCAGTTTTGTTGTGAAAATGCTAGTGGCCATGGCTGATTTCAGATGTAGAACTCAAAACACTTATTTTGATGAAAAGGACAATTCAATGTCAGTTAACATTGTTTTAAATGATGCTGAACATGTCAAATAAATGATTTGTAGACAACAACACGCTTGAAATTGTGATTTAATTGAATTTTTCATCAAAAACCCTTCAGAGGGTCCACTATAGGAAAGGGGTCCACTAATGGATAACGTACCCTACATCTTGAATACGGAGCCCTTTATCAAAAAATCTGTAGAGCGATTTTCGATTGCAAATTCAGTTTTACATAAAAGTTGAGGTATTTTTTTTTTTGGTTGAAAATTTCGTTATGCCATCCTCACTGAGGTAAGGCTATAATCCTGCTCTAAAAATGAACTTTGTATAAAAACGTCGTAGACCCACCTTCATGTATACAGCAATTCCCCACGAAAACAGCATGGAAAAAAACAAAAGTGCTCGGATCGGGCTCAAAATTTTTCTGAGGGTTCCCTGGCCGAAATAATTAGGCCCGTATTTTTTTGTTTGGCCATTAGGGTGACCTACGCCGTGTTAGGGTGGTCTGAAAAATGGCCATTTCAACCGATTTCAATTGTCTTATACGCAAATGAAAGGTGATAAGTTGGCCTTTCAAAGAAAAATATTAAGAAGTTTCAAAAATCTTGCCTAACATATGAAAAAGGCGTATGAAACATTAAAATGCCGTTTTGACGGTGTCTGGACCAAAGAGCCTATGTCTGGAAATATTTTATCGGATTCCCCGGACATTTTACATAATATACTAAAAAATGGGAGGATTAACAGGATTCCGAGATATGATTTTTAAAAATAAAATCCGTGTTTTCGACGCGCCGCGCGCAAAACCGGAAAATGACGAAATCGGCAAAAAATCAACTTTTTTCACTAAAACTGCGATAACTTTAAAATTTCAGCGATGACCTATACATGTCTGGGTACCAAAAGTTGCGTCTTTTAAATACAAAAATTTTGGTACCATAACATCTATAGGTCATCGCCGTTTTAGTGAAAAAAGTTGATTTTTTGCCAATTTCGTCATTCTCCGGTTTTTGCGCGCGGCGCGTCAAAAAACACGGATTTTATTTTCAAAAACTCATATCTCGGAATCCTGTTAATGAACTCCTCCCATTTTTTGGTATGTTATGTAAAAATGTCCGGGGAATCCGATAAAAATATTTCCAGACATAGGCTCTTTGGTCCAGACACCGTCAAAACGGCATTTTAAAGTTTCATTCGACCTTTTCATATGTTAGGCTACATTTTTGAAACTTCTTACTATTTTTCTTTGAAAGGCCAACTTATCACCTTTCATTTGCGTATAAGACAATTGAAATCGGTTAAAATGGCGAGGAGTTATGATTTTTCGAAAAAAGTGGTTTTTGCGTAAATCGACGAAAATCGCCATTTTTTAGACCACCCTAATACGCCGTAGGTCACCCTAATGGCCAAACAAAAAAATACGGGTCTAATTATTTCGGCCAGGGAACCACCAGAAAAATTTTGAGCCCGATTCGAGCACTTTTGTTTTTTTCCATGCTGTTTTCGTGGGAATTGCTGTATACATATCGACTAAGAATCGAAAACTGAACAAATGTGGCATCGGAAAGGGCATAAAATGTCCAATCTTTTGATACCCATACATCCAGGTTTTCTAAAAAACCCACGTTGTTAAATACCTGGGCAAAAAGTATGTTTGATCCACGAGAACAAAAATTACAAAATTCCATACATTTTTGGCAGGTTGCTCAAACGAAACCATAACAACGTTTTTGCCTAGGTATTTAAAAACGTGGGTTTTATAGAAAACCTGGATGTATGGGTATGAAAAGATCGGAAATTTTATGCCCTTTCCAATGCCACATAGGTTGACTTGTGAATTGTGGACTGGTTCGGATGCAGGTGGATTTTCCGACGACGTAATTCCGGGTTGGTACGAAATTCCAACGAAAAATCTATTCTATCGTTACAAAGACCCCCAAAACGGTGTTATTCCTACTCCAAAATGTTTATTTAGCAATTCTATAATAATATATTGACATTTAGTTAAATTGAAAGTTTGCAAAATTAAGTTTAGATAAGTTTTGTATAGAATTTTCAGAGTTATTCAAACTTTTATACTAAGTAGTTAGTAAACTTTATTTTTAATTCCAATTACTTTTTAATCAGTCAAGGAAGCCTATTTGGAGTTGGGAGACTGGATTTATGGTGATTTGTCAACAAATAACTTTATATATGTTAATTTTTCGAAAGGTGTACAAACTTTTTTTGCACCTTTTTTATTTTTGTAATAGTATTTGTTTTATAACTTTTTATAGAAAACATCTTTTCATGAGCTTTTTTAGCAAAATGTTCGGCATGAGTTTCTGAACAAAACGTAGTACTAGGTTTCTGTCAAACTTTAAATTGTTTACATGTTTCATCACAAAATGTGCTAAGTGACCAAGGGGTGTAAATACTTTTTTTACATACTGTATGTTCCCTAAAACATACAAAAAAATCATTGAAATCAAAAAAATACTTATTTTTGGAAATTGAATTTTTTGAGAAAAAAAATGTAAATAAAAAAATCAGCAATTTTTTCCGTATACCTATTTTTTTCTCAAAAATCCTCAACAATACCTACAACTTTCCGAAGACATCAAATTGATCAGATAGTTCACTCAAAAGTAACTGCTGTTTATATATTTACGTACCATTTTTGTATGGACAGCTGCCAAAATCGTATGGAGATTTGTATGGGTGAACCAATGACACAAAATAGCTTCTTTGGTCATAGGGAAGACCCCCACAATGTTTGAGCCAATTAAAAAAATACAATTAAAATCTATTTCCACATATCAGAAAATAATAAAAAGTGTGTTTTTTGCAAATCAAGTTTTAGTGACAAAAAGTATAATTAAAAAATCACTATTTTTTGCCGTAACTAATTTTTTTTCAGTGTAGTCCTTATCCATAAACACCAAATAGATCATTTAAAAAAAATACAGATTTTTGAATTTTCTTATATCATTTTTGTATGGACAGCAGCCAAATTTGTTTGGAATATTATATGGACAATCTAATGATGCAAAATGGCTTCTTTGGGCATACGAAAGGCACCAAAAAAGTTTCAGTCGGATTAAAAAATACAAAAAATAAAACGAATGACCGATACCTCGGAGAATTGCTCAATATTCAATCAACCTTTATTGCTTTTTTTTCTTCCTAATTTTTTTTTATAAATCAACAAGCCAAATACCAGTGTTGTTCATTGGAGGCTTGAAACCGGTGGATTTGGATTTTTCGTGCTGTATTGGCGGTGAGGATTTAATGTACGCTTACAAAACAGAAGGAAGGATTCGTGTTGACACCGAAAATTAAAAACACGAATCGGAAGCACGGAAAAATATATAACACAGACAGCAGACAAAAATGAGAAACACCCAAATACAAGAAAACTCTGTGAAACAAATGATGATGATGAGGACGACGACGGGGATGAAAAAAAAAGAAGCTCAGAATATCATTGGGTGGTAATCCTCTTATCGTCGCACTTTGATTTGGGGATCGCTCGTTAAGCTTACCCTCCTCCCTTCTCCCCTTCCCTCTCTCCCCTGTTTTGTTGGAATCCAGATATTTGTATCGAGTTGGGTTTCTGGTGGATGTTTTTTGGCGTGCTTTGATTCGTTTTATGCTACTTTGGATTGGTCCTTCGCCGTAAAAGGTTTAAACTGTCGATGCCTTACCAACTGAAGGGGACTCGTTTTGAGTGGTTTATTTTCATGGACTGCTTCGTTGATCTTGGTTGAAGTGTCCTTTTTATAAGGGTCAACCTTATGATAACGGGTTTCGAGCTTGTTGAAAACCTATTTACTAAATACTGTACCTGAACTGCACTATCGTATGTGAAAATAAGTGTAATAATTTCATTAAAGTAAATACAGTAAAAACTTGAAAATTCGAAAGCATCGCACAAAGATCAAAAATGGCCCCAAAAATGTATATAAAAAATTAGGAATGTTACGAACACAATCCAACACTCAAATTTAACAAAAACAAGAAGTGGAACCAAATTCATTCGATTGAAGCTTGTTAGTAGACCATCGAATAATCGAATTCCATCAAAACGAGTCTGGACTGTACTTGAGATATAGAAGTAGCTAAATCGCATGGTGCTTTGCTTTCAATTAGCACTTGCCATTAATTTCCATTCAAACCGGGCAGCACTCATAAATGGTTAGAATTTTCATATAAGTGAATTTAATGTCGGCAATTCGTTCTAAGCAATAAACAACACACCCAAACTCACAAACACCCATTGACACACAAAAATCCGCCATAATTGCACGATGGCACGACGGCGTTGTTGTTCTACCCGCGATTCGACGAAGCTCGTAAAACTTGTCCTACATCCACGCTCGCACACACACACACACACAGATACACAAATGGCTTTTTCGAACCCTTCCCCCCTCTCACACACATACAAAGGACCACCACCAGCACCTCAGACACAGACCAGAACATTTATTTTGAAGAGCCACTGCTGTTTTGCACTCATTAAAATTAATTTTCACCTCATTTGTAAGCCCTCGGTGGACGGGCGAGTGTGTGTGAATGAGTGTTTTAGAATGAAAAACTATTCACCTTTTATGTTCAATATTGCATGCTGAATAACATTCATTTTAATGATGAAATTTATTCCACTAATTAATCTGATTAGAAGCATTTGTGAATGTTTAAGCTTTAATGTCGGAATTGAAATAAAAACGTTATTATGTTCGCAGAAGAATAGTACAGGACAAAAGGACGCACCAGATATTTGTTAGCTTTTTTTCAAAATATAAAAAAAAACACAAATACCGTAATTTTCTAAAATACTCAAAATTTTCAAAATTTTGAATATGATTGATATTCGAAGCAACATTTCAATGTGTTCAAAAAAAGCTTTAATCAAGTGAAAAAAGCATAAAAACTTTCGCTTCGTTTGATACCCATATTGCATAATTTGAAAATTTGATTAGGCCAATACAAATATTTTTCAAAGTTTTTATCCCTCGGCTCTAGCCAGCGTCGAGGGGGGGGCAAAAAATTAAAAAAATAATAAAAATGAAATCACAAGCCAAAGTCTCAACATTTGAATGCAAAAAGTGTTTTAAAATGCATTTTACACTAGTTCAGTTGTTTTCCAATCATAAATCTTCAAAAAATGTATGATTTGACGAAAACAAAAAAAAGTAGCAAAAGAAAACTTCATCGAAAATTTTCAAAAAAAATCAAAATAACTTTGTAGACATGTTATCCTAGGCCTATATAAGTCATTTTTGTGTATATATGGAGCCAATAGTACTCGAGAATAACATTTGAGAAGGGCGTAAGGTATTTAAATATTTTAGTATTTTGCAATTTAAAAATTACTGTATCTCGAAGCCGTTGCATCGTATCAAAAGTGGTCAAAGACAAACTTGTAGGAAATTGAACGGGCTTTCTGATAACAATACACTGAAACAAAAATACACGCCACTTTTATGTCATTTTTCAATGTTTAAGTTTAAAAGTTAAATTTGAAGGTGATGTCACGATTTTTTTTGCTCAAAAATTTTGAGGAAATACCCTAAAATGTAACTAAAAGACTGACGAAAAATGCAGGATGGTATGTCTCTCCTAAAAAAATACAAAAATCATTGACTAAAACTGTTTTTTTGAAAAGTGGTCTAAACGTCAAAATTTTTAAAAACCGGTAGTGGGAATCGATTCCCCAGATAATTTTACATAAAAGTCTCTATATTGACCATTGTCCTATGTCCAATCCTTGGGGCTTACAGATATATGCTGAATTACATTGCTTATAACTGAAAATAGAATATTTTTTTCGGTGTGGTAGAAACCAGCATAGTAAATTTGATTACGTAAATATAAAAACGATATAAATCAAAAAGCTGTCAAAGGCAAACTTATGGGAAATTGGACGAGCGTTCCGGTAAAAATATTTACGGGACTGTTGCGACAGACAAGATTTTCGGAGGTTCTTGTAGCAAAACTCCGTTTTACGGTGATGTAGCTAAAAGCTAAAAATGTATTTTAGTTGTAGCATTTTCAAGATCAAATTCACCAGCTACTTACATTTCAGTCTCCTAATACAATTCTTGTCGCAAACAGACAACTACCGGCAATTTACTTGCGATTGTAGTTAAATAACTGAATCTAAGGGAAAGTAATTAGTTAATCCGAAAATAGTAATAAATATTTAAATAAATCCTCACCAGAAAGGCAATCAGTAGTGTACCTAATATCTGATTGGTGAATAATAGTTATAAGAAATAGTTCAAATCTGTCTAAATCTAGCTACAGTGTCAGTGATAAATTGTCAACGTGACGGTTCTAATGTATAGTCTTTTTGAGTCAGTTTGGTTTGGCCGATGGTACGAGGGATACGATCAGCGCGATCAGTGCAGTCGGCACGGTGTGCTCGCAACAGGGACTGAAAACCCAAGTCTGTCATATAGAAATTGTCAAAAACCACCAAAAATCCCGTTTTTTCAACATTTTTATTTTCAAAACCGCTGTATCTTCTCAAGGATTGGACATAGGACAATGGTCAATACGGAGACTTTTATGTAAAATTGTCTGGAGAATCGATTCCCACTACCGGTTTTTAAAAATTTTGACGTTTAGACCACTTTTCAAAAAAACAGTTTTAGTCAATGATTTTTGTATTTTTTTAGGAGAGACATACCATCCTGCATTTTTCGTCAGTCTTTTGGTAACATTTTAGGCTATTTCCTCAAAAATTTTGAACGAAAAAAAATCGTGACAAAACCTTAAATTTTAAGTTTTAGACTTAAAAATCAAAAAATCTCATAGATGTGGCGTGTATTTATGTTTCAGTGTATTTTTTTCAGAAAGCCCGTCCAATTTCCTACAAGTTTGTCTTTGACCACTTTTTGATATTACGCAACGGCTTCAAGATACAGTAATTTTTAAATTACAGAACACAAAAATATTTAAATACCTTACGCCCTTCTCAAATGTTATTCTCGAGTGCTATTTGCTCCATATGCGCAAAAATGGCTTATATAGGCCTAGGATAACATGTCTACAAAGTTTCATTGAAATCGGAGAGGGTCGGGTACAAAAGTATCAGAAAAATTCCTGATTTGAGCTGGAATTGCACTTCAATTTAACCCAAACATGCTTAAAATTATTCTAAACGCAGCGGAGTGCATTTTGAATTGATTTCAGCTGATTGCACTTAAATTTCTATTGATGTTTTGATGTTTTTTGAAAAAAAATATTATTTTTACCCCCTGATTTTTCGAGCCATTGAAGGGGGGGGGGGAGAGGTGATAAAAACTGTAAATAAAATTGGTACCAACCTTATTTTCGAAAAAAAAACAGTATTATGAGGAAATTTGAGAATTTCCGAAAAATTACGGTAATATGTGAAATTTTTAATATTTTCCAAAAATACGACAATATATGAAAATTTAAGTATTTAAAAAAAATCTAATAAAATGAAAAAGCATGCAAAATTTTAAAAAAAGCAATGCAAATTTGCAAAAAAAAATACTATAATATGTGAAAAATATAGTATTTTCGAAAAAAGATTCGGTAATTTGTGAATTTTCGAAAAAATACGGTAATATAAGAAAATTTAAGTATTTTCGTTAAAAAACTCTAACAAAGTGGAAAAGCATGCAAAATTTCGCTTCGCTTCATATATGTATACCCACCTTGCAAATTATGAAAATTTGAGTACTTTCAAAAAATAGATATTTCGGAAAATTTTAGTATTTTCAAAAAAATAACTCTAATAATGAAAAAAGCAAGAGATATTTCAAAAAAATACGGTTATGTGTGAAAGTTTTAGTATTTTTCGTAAAAATACGGTAATAAGTGAAATTTCAGTATTTTTGAAAAAATACGGAAAAATGTGAAAATTTTAGTATTTCAAAAAATAATTCCCACATTGCAAATAAAAAAAGGTATTTTCTGAAAATACTAGTATTTAAAAAAAAAACTATCATAATGTGAAAAAGCAAACCAAATTCCGTTTCGTTTGAAATCCATATTGCAATTTTTGAACACATGATTATTTGAAAAATACGGAATTTGTTTAAAATTTTCGGATTTTACGAATTAAACTTCTAATAAAGAGAGAAATCATACAAAATTTCGCTTCGTTTAACACTCTTATTGCAAACCATAAAAATTGGAGTACATTCGAAAAATACGGTATTTTAATAAAAAAATAATAAGATTTTCAAAAAATATATTGTTAGTTAAAGCATTGAAAATTTTACATGATTTTTTTGATTAATCGATTTAAGAAAGATTTAAAAAATGAGTTATCGTTTAATATTTTCTTTCAAAATCGAATTCAATTTATTTTTGGTCGATCTCAGACATGCTAAATATGATTTTGAACTTAGGTAAATGCATTTTAATTTGTTTTTAATTGGTAAGACTTTTATTTCCATTAAAATTTGGAAGTTTTTTGAAAAAAAAAAAAAACAATTGTTTTTGCCGGAGGTCTTTTTTGTTAAACTCTTTCAGCTAAAACTTGTTTCTTCTTTTACAACCACTAGATCATTTTGTACATTTTTGTGCCCTACTAGACAATTGTAGAGCTTGTTAAAATGAACACTTTTATTCTTGAAAAACAAATTTTAGTCAATTCTTTCAAAAGTTATGGGCAAAACCCGATTTAAAGATGCTCATTTTAAAATTAAGATTACACCCATACCCTCATGGTTGACACCAACTGTTGTCAAACGAACGGGGTCACTTTTTAGTTTGACACCCTTTTTACATGGAGTTCACACACACTACCAAACGTTTGTTTTGATAGTGTGTGTGAGCGCTGTGACAGTTTTTATGCCAAATGACTTCTTTGATCGAATAAAAAATCTAACAATCGATTTGAAACTAATCAAATGATTCAATTTGAAATGTGAACTAAATATAATGATTTTTTTATTTAATTTTCTATCAAATCCTACAATACAATCAACAAGGAAGTCGAAGATTTGTACAATTGGTTGATGGAACTCATTTAAATACGTCAACTGTGAAGTTAATTTCTTCCTCTTACAACATTGTTGTTATTGAGGACGTCATCCTAAATCAATTCCATTGTTTTGAAGTTTTTTTTATTCAATATTTTAAAGAATGAATAATTTTTTTTTATTAAAGGTACAAAAATGTTGGTAACATAAATCTCGGTTTACCTGTCTGGTAGAAAGTGTTAGACTTAAAGCACAAGAACGGTCCATAGCTGTGCTAGTTTGCCCAATGTTAAATTTATCTTCATAGTACAATTTTTAAAAATGGTATTTTTTGGCTTGAGTTTTTTTCTTATTAAAGGAAATGGCTGTATTTTTTTAATATTTCATTTAAATATTTTTGTTATCCCTCCTCTCAAAAATAAAACACAAAAATAAATCAAAAACAGTTATTTCCCGATTTGGCACGCACATCCAGCCGACGTTATGGTTTGCTTGTTCAACATTTTTGGACGAGTGCCAACCACTTCCGCTTGCTGGGTACTGGAAAGTCCCATCAAAATTCCTCTCATTTGTATCAATTAAACTGAATTTAGCACGAGTTAAGCCAGCCAGATTATATACACATAGAAACCTCAAATGACCCCCTTCCAACCACCCCGCTTAAGAGGTGAGGAAATTTTGCCCTGAACAATGGTTATTCAATTCTTTGTGAAGAAATCTGATTAAAACTTTCTCTCTCCGTTTCGTTCCCGTCAGCCAGTTAAGAAACAAGGCACATTTTCTTAAGCAAATTTCAAGACCAAACCATTCTTCCGTGGTCATCCATCTTGGCGCGGGTAGTCCGGTGGAGAAGTACAGTCAGTTGCTTGATAAATGTTCCCTTTTCTCTAATAAACAACATTGACCTCACATTTGACTTTTATTGCACAATATTTTTTATCAACTTTTAACCAAAAATAATTCAGTCATGTTTAAATGTCTACAAAGTATAGTCCAAGAAAAGACGAGCAAAAACCTGAGGAAACGAGGCGAGCGAAAATCGTTAATGAAAATTGTTTCCAACTCCATGGCCGGCCGAAACGTACGTATGAACTGTTCGGGGCTCTTCCCGGGGACGCCAGGCTGACATAAATGAGAAAACTTTTGCTCAGCCAACCCCGACGGACGGTTCGTTTCGAAGCTGATAACGCAGCTGACTCTAGCGCTGGAACCAGTTTGCTCTGACAGTGTGAGAAAAAGAGAAAAGATTGTGCACTCCGGTTCGGTTCACCTTAGCCATCCATCCATCAGAGTGGCAGAGGGTATTGGAGAAAGTTTGTTTCTAGAGAAGAACTTGCAGATATTGGAAATTGTTTTTTTTATCTAGGTGTGACGGCTTGCGGATATTTGCTAATTATTTTCTGTTAAAATAGCTGTTATTCTTTACGCGCTAATTCCAGCCCACAATTACAAAACCACAATCTCCAAAAATCAATATTTTTCATAATTTTGGCTTGAATGTTGGTCTCTTAAAAGCATTGAGTAAAAGCATTTCGAATCATTTTAGAGTAGTTTAGATGTCATATTTTAGCTCAATAAAAAAATAAACTTCAATTAGCTTATGTTAAATTTTTCGGATAATCGAATCTAGACTGTGTTTTTTGACACTGGAACGCCCAACGCATGTCCAACTTACACGGACGCCCAAGCCTCCCAAAAAAGTTGGAACGGTAACTTCAACTCGCTGGTTCTCGGGCATAACTCAACCAATCGGGACGATTCTTGTTTCCAGGGATTTGTAAGAATGACTAGATAATCCTAAAATTTTGCAGAACTTGATTTGAACAAATCTGTTATTTCTGCGACCGAAAACATCGTTCCAACTTTTTCAAAAAGACTGTCTCCGCGGATTTTTTGGCGATTTTTTTTTTTACACGCGAAAAAAAAAGTTGGAACGATGTTTTTGATCGCAAAAATTACAGATTTGATCAAATTGAGTTTTGCAAAGTTCTAGGATCAACTAGACATCCTAACAAATCACTGGAAAAAAGAATCATCTTGATTGGGTGAGTTATGCCCGAGAACCAGCGAGTTGAAGTTACCTTTCCAACTTTTTTGGAGCCTTGGGCGTTGGAATGTTAAGGAAAAATAATTTTCAGTGGCAAAAATCACCCCTGTATGTTATATTCAAATTGGAAATGGTGAGAAATTCAGCTTGTTGATTTGGCGTTGAAAGCGGACATTTTTTTCAATTATTAAGAGTCGATGAGATTTTGTCACTGAGACAAAGAAAACAAACAATATTTTTATTGTTTTTCTCCTGCTGATTTCATATTTTCTAAACGAACCGATTTTTGCAAACTTTGGACTATTTACGAAGTGAGAGTTGTACTTCAAACACTTGAAATGTTTCAGAAATATCATATTCCTGCAGTAAATTTTCTTGCCATTCTTTTTTTCTTTTTTTCATTTGCTTGCCAAAATTGGCAAGTGAATATTTTTAGAAAAGATTTTCAAATTCTACGTTGCTTTTTTCAAAGTATTTGGTAATGATAAGGACTTTTCAAAAAATAGTACACGGAAAAAAAATTACGTTTTGTCACCGAAAATAAATCCTTAAAATATGATTTCTTTAATTTTCGTTTTTTTTTTGTTATTTGTTTCAGAAGACTTAAAAAGGCATATTTTGCGCTAGAGTTTAAGATGGTGCAAGATCTAGTACAGAAGTTTAGAATAATGTTAAAATCAGAATCTAGGAAAAGATTTAAAATATTTTAAAATTTATTATCATTCCAACGCCCAAGGCTCCAAAAAGTTGAAACGGTAAGTTCAACTCGCTGGTTCTCTGGCCTAACTCAACCAATCAAGATGATTCTTCTTTCTAGTGATTTGTTAGGATGTCTAGATCATTCTAGAACTTTGCAGAACTTAATTTGATCAAATCTGTAATTTTTGCGATCAAAAACACCGTTCCAACTTTTTTTTTCGCGTGTAAAAAAAATTCGCCGAAAATTCCGCGGAGGCAGTCTTTTTTTTTAAAAAGGTGGAACGATGTTTTCGGTCGCAGAAATTACAGATTTGGTCAAATTAAGTTCTGCAAAGTTCTAGAATAATCTAGACATCCTAACAAATCACTGGAAAGAAGAATCATCTTGATTGGTTGAGTTAGGCCCGAGAACCAGTAAGTTGAAGTTACCGTTCCAACTTTTTTGGGAGGCTTGGGCGTCCGTGTAAGTTGGACATGCGTTGGGCGTTCCAGTGTTATTAGACCTAAATCAAACTTGAAATCTAAATAGACGAAACACATTTGTTGTAAGAGTAAATCACTTTAAAGTAAAAGGCACTTGAAGAAGAAATTCTATGAAATCTTTTATTTTTTTGCGATTTAAAAATACTTTATGAAAGATAAACACCCAGATAGCTTGATACTATATTATAATGTAACTCAAAAATCTCAATGTTTAAAAAAAAAATCTCATTTCAAATTTAAAGGTAGAGTGCTAGGTCCTGTTACGTCCAATAATGCGCATGTCTTAAGCCTTTGGAAGCTCGCGAATAATTTTTATTTTGTTTCATCATAATGTACACCCTATGGGGTAAATTATCAATCAGAATGACCACTCAAATTCCATTTTACAGTTACCGACTTTTCCAGAAACTCAAATAAAAGACATTTCTTATCTAAAGAATGATTTCAAAATAAAAACTCTCTACAAAAAATTAAATGTCAACCATCGAAAAAATATTCTAATAGTAGTTTATGCAACAAGTTGCAAAAAGAGGATTTTTTCAGCACGAGTCGTACATTTATCCAACGAGGTTCACCGAGTTGGATAAATACGGAGAGTGCTGAAAAATCAAGTTTTGCAACGAGTTTCATACAACATTTTTTGCAATTCCAAAAAACACACACTGAGTAAAATTTTATGTCAAATTTTCATGTATTTTGTCAATAAATCGTTTGAATCAAAAAAATGTTGAAAAGTGTTACTTTTCAAAACAAGTGCTGAAAAGTTCACCCATTTGAGTCGTGAAACTACTCACTTTTCCTGTCATTCTTGAACGACGAAATAGCCTACTTTTCTGTACCAAAAATAACAGAATGGAATAGCAACACTTTTCAAATTAAATGCTGAAAAGTTCTACTTTTTAGCACTCAAATGGGTGCTGAAAAGTTCTACTTTTCAGCACTTGTTTCGAAAAGTAACACTTTTCAACATTTTTTCGATTTAAACGATTTATTGACAAAGTACATGAAAATTTGACTTAAAATGTTTGGTTTTTGGAATTGCAAAAAATGTTGTATGGAACTCGTTGCAAAACTTGATTTTTTTAACACTCTTCGTATTTATCCAACTCGGTGAACCTCGTTGGATAAATGTACGACTCGTGCTGAAAAAATCCTCTTTTTGCAACTTGTTGCATAAACTACTATTAAAACATATCAAACTGTTGGCAACTTTCATGATAATAAAACATAACAACAAATTTTTAAGACAATTTTTTTCAAAAATGGAAGAGTAGAAACATGAATAATTAATCTTTCTGAATTAAATAAACGTTCAACGATAATTTTAATGTATTTATTCTTCAATTTTAAAATTAAGATTTTGTTAAATAACTGAATTAAAAAATTCAAAATTTTAATCCTTAATAAGAACATGTTTTTACCGAGATCCTTTTTTTAAACTGTTTATATTATTTTGGAATCAATGCCTATTTGTCAGTAGTAAACTATTTTATTCATTTTTTTATTTTTTTATTTATTTATTTATTTAATGAAAAATTCAGTTTAATATTTAAGATTCCATGGTTTACCACTTATATTATGCGAAGTGTTCGAGGTGATATTTTTTTTACAATTTTGCAATAACTTAAATCAAAACTTGTTGGAATTATTTTGCAATCGAATTGTTTTGCAAATTATTTTGCGACCAAATTGTTTCAAATTCATTTAGAACGAAAACGATTGGCTTTATCCACAGAGCAGTTCTTTATGAAGTCGGTCTTTTTTATTAATTTGAATTTTTGTATTTTTGGGTAATTCTCCGCCAACTCACACAGCAGTTGCCCCGACCCCTTTTCGATTTGCGTGAAACTTTGTCCTAAGGGGTAACTTTTGTCCCTGATCACGAATCTGAGGTCCGTTTTTTGATATCTCGTGACGAAGGGGCGGTACCATTTTACCCCTTCCATTTTTGAACATGCGAAAAAAGAGGTGTTTTTCAATAATTTGCAGCCTGAAACGGTGATGAGGTAGAAATTTGGTGTCAAAGGGACTTTTATGTAAAATTAGACGCCCGATTTGATGGCGTACTCAGAATTCCGAAAAAAAACGTATTTTTCATCGAAAAAAACACTAAAAACGTTTTAAAAATTCTCCCATTTTCCGTTACTCGACTGTAAAAAATTTTGGAACATGTCATTTTATGGGAAATTTAATGTGCTTTTCGAATCTACATTGACCCAGAAGGGTCATTTTTTCATTTAGAACAAAATTTTCAATTCAATTCAATAGTGTTTTTATTAGAATTTAACTGTTCTGCTACAGGATGTTACATTTGCAATTCAGAGATTTGGAGAACCTTTCAACTGAGATCAATTCATAAGCCTTTGCAGGGAGGATACATATTTCTACGTTTAGATTTTGCTAACTGGGTGTTCTTTTAGGGAAAATAATTTTTGAGAAAAAACCCTAGATCTATGTAGAACAAAATTAGAGAGATCATTTTTTAGAGTGTAACAATGTTCTACAAAGTTGTAGAGCAGACAATTACAAAAAAAATTGATATATAGACATAAGGGGTTTGCTTATAAACATCACGAGTTACCGCGATTTTACGAATGAAATGTACGTTTTTTCGAAATTCTGAGTACGCCATCAAATCGGGCGTCTAATTTTACATAAAAGTCCCTTTGACAACAAATTTCTATCTCATCAACGTTTCAGGCTGCAAATTATTGAAAAATACCTCTTTTTTCACATGTTCAAAAATTGAAGGGGTCGTACCGCCCCTCCGTCACGAGATATCAAACAACGGACCTCGGATTCGTGATCAAGGACAAAAGTTACTGTCCTAACAAAGTTTCACGCAAATCGAAGAGGGGTCAGGGCAACTTTTCCCGATTTCGTGTGAGTTGATAGAGAATTACCCTTTTTTAATCCGGCTGTAATATTTTGGGTGCCTTCGGTATGCCCAAAGAAGCCATTTTACATCATTAGTTTGTCCATTTAATTTTCCATACAAAATTGGCAGCTGTCCAAACAAAAATGATGCATGGAAATTCAAAAATCTGTATCTTTTGAAGGAATTTTTTGATCGATTTGGTGTCTTCAGCAAAGTTGTAGGTATGGATACGGACTACACTGGAAAAAACTACACGGTAAAAACAATTTTTGGTGATTTTTAATTTCTTTTTTTGTCACTCAAACTTGATTTGCAGAAAACACTATTTTGATTTTTTTTATTCATTTTCTGATAAGTTTTAGGGGACATTTAATACCAACTTTTCAGAAATTTCCAGAATGGGCAAAAATACAAAAAAAAAAAATGACCAAAATCTCAGATAATTACTCTAGAGTAACTTTTCCATACTCACAAAAAAGGTCTAGGGAAACATAAAAAAAATAAAATAAAAAAATGGTTTTATAATTTAAGCTAAGCAATTAATAATATTTACCAAAAAAAAAAATCAAATTCAAGTTGGAATCTTTTTTCAAGTATTCTATCAATGTGACAAAATGAAACAGAATCATAAGTTTACGCTGGCCATAATCGTTGGAAAGAAGCTTTAACTTTCTATTAGTTTCTCATCAACTTAATTGTTGGTTTGAATTGTTTAGTAAAAATCTTACAGACATTTTAGTTTCTTCAATACTAAGGGAACTATTTATATAATTTTTTATTCATCCCCTAAATTACTGTCTTCGTAGTTATTTACAACAGTTATTTACAATCAGATTCTTGCAGGATTGGGTCCGTAAAATTGAAAATTTTGGAATAAGAAGACAACAATTTCCTTGGTTGCTGCTGTGCACCCTTAAATAGGCTTTTTCATTCTCAAATAGATTGAAATAGTTAATGGAACCTTATATTTACGGAAAGTAACTAAGGAGAAATTGAGCAAATTTAAACATTAAATTGTACAAAATATTTTAAAAAAAATATTCAAGGGTAAGAAAATAACTTTCTAATACGTATGCTTATTTGACAAAAAATCCCAAAATCCTGAATTTGGACTTTTTCCAGTTTTGCCTTCCTCACTGAGGTAAGGCTATAATCCTGCTCTGAAAATGAACTTTTTATTAAAAGCTCCTAGACCCACCTTCATGTATACATATCGACTCAGAATCGAAAACTGAACAAATGTCTGTGTGTGTGTATGTGTGTGTGTATGTGTGTGTGTATGTGTGTGTATGTGTGTGTGTGTGTGTGTGTGTATGTATGTGACCAAAATTCTCACTGAGTTTTCTCAGCACTGGCTGAACCGATTTTGATCAGACCAGTTGCATTCGACTTGGTTTAAGGTCCCATACATCGCTATTGAATTGTTTGAAGTTTCGATAAGTAGTTCAAAAGTTATGTATAAAAACGTGTTTTCGCAAATATCCGGATCTCAATTATATGCACGTAAACGATGTCCGGATCCATCATCCGACCCATCGTTGGTTAGGTAATAGAAAGGCCTTTCCAAAGAGTCCAAAACATTGAAGATCTGGCAACCCTGTCTCGAGTTAATACCACTTAAGTGATATTTATGTACTTTTTTGAAACCGGATCTCACTTAAATGCATGTAAACTATGTCCGGATCCATCATCCGACCCATCGTTGGTTAGGCAATTGAAAGGCCTTTCCAATGAGTCCAAAACATTGAAGATCTGGCAACCCTGTCTCGAGTTATGACCACTTAAGTGATATTTATGTACTTTTTTAAAGCCGGATCTCACCTAAATGTATGTAAACTATGTCCGGATCCATCATCCGACCCATCGTTGGTTAGTCAATTGAAAGGCCTTTCCAATGAGTCCAAAACATAGAAGATCTGGCAACCCTATCTCGAGTTATGACCACTTAAGTGATATTTATGTACTTTTTTGAAGCCGGATCTCACAGAAATGTATGTAAACTATGTCCGGAACCATCGTCCGATCCATCGTTGGTTAGGTAATTGAAAGGCCTTTCCAATGAGTCCAAAACATTGAAGATCTGGCAACCCTGTCTCGAGTTATGACCACTTAAGTAATATTTATGTACTTTTTTGAAGCCGGATCTCACAGAAATGTATGTAAACTATGTCCGGAACCATCGTCCGATCCATCGTTGGTTAGGTAATTGAAAGGCCTTTCCAATGAGTCCAAAACATTGAAGATCTGGCAACCCTGTCTCGAGTTATGACCACTTAAGTAATATTTATGTACTTTTTTGAAGCCGGATCTCACTTAAATGTACGTAAACTATGTCCGGATCCATCATCCGACCCATCGTGAGTTAGGTAATTGAAAGGCCTTTCCAATGAGTCCAAAACATTGAAGATCTGGCAACCCTGTCTCGAGTTATTACTACATAAGTTATATCTGTGTTTTTTCTGGAACTAAAAAAAGCTGAAATGTGTGTCCAAACCACTCATATTACCAATTTTTGGTAAAAAATGAGGAAGGCATCAACCACATAGGTGGATTAAGTTAGTTTTTTTTTCGGATTTTGGTTGAAATCGGCTGTCGGAGTTATTACATATGTTTAGGGTTGTCGGGTTTGTACGTTTGTCAAACGCGTTCTGACCTGACATCCCTTTCCCCTTTGTCGCACTTATAACAATTTTCAGGGTGTGTCAAGATAACACGACAAGATTGAAACTTCCTGCATATGAAGTTTATTAGGTTATTATTCAATATCTCAGGATTGGAACCGAATTTTGGGGATCTACAATAGCAGAATTTTGTCTTATAATTAGGACTAGTGGTTTTGACGGCAAAAAAATCGAAATTACGTGGCATGCAAAATTCAAACATTAAAATTTCATGGCAACTTCACAGTACTCTAGAAATTGCTCAAAATAAACGTAAAAATGTATTCTTTTAACATAATTATTAACAGAATAGTTTCTAAAAAGTAAGCAGTAATTCTAGTTACAAAATAAAACTCCCTGACACAAATAATTCATTTGAAAAAAAGGAGTATTGGATTTGTCTTGGAAAATTTTGAAGAATCTACGTCAGTTGAATTCTAGATTATTTTAATAGGTCTTACAAACAAATGTAAACATTGAGTGTATCCCGCTCACTCCAATGAACATTGACATTTTTTTAGATCAAGGTGGTTGAATAAATGAATTAAAATAAGGTTTGAAAGGGATATACTCAATGTAAACATATGTTTATAGGACCTAATAAACAAAGTCAAAAATTAGTTGATTGAATGTTATTCAGTTTTTATAAAATTAATTTGCTTTAATACCTCCAAAACAAAACACGTCCTGACATTTAATTAATCAAAACTAGAATCATTAAAATTAGTGTGATACAGATTTTTGTTGCTTTCAGATTTAATTGATTTCAGATACAGGAAAATTTTAGTATTTGAATAAAGTATTGCCTGACTTCATTAAAAGTGGTTTTTAAATTTATTGACGTAATTCAAGAAAAAATATAAAACATTGCAAAATGGTTAACAAATATGGTTTCAATATACATTAGTTTACTAATCAATTCAATTGAAACACTTGATAAACTTAATAAATGCAATTTGTTCAAAAAAATAAAAAAATAAACAATTTTTTGCATTTTTTTTTCAAAAAAGTGTTGATTAATGTACTTTTAAAATCTTTTTGGAATATTGTGGAATAAAGAAACTATCTACATATTGTTGAATAATCTAATGAACAATATCTTCAAAAAATAGGTGTAAATCTGATATGAAATACTTTTTATATTTGTAAACTACTTTTAAAATACTTGTTAAAAGTCTTTTAAAATGTTGAAATTAAAAAAATAAAGCTCTAATGCACTAAGCAGCGATTTAACGATTGAATATTTCAAATTTCGCGGCATTTAACAGTATTTCCAAATTTCACTAGCCCTACTTATAATCAAAGTTCTGATTAAAAAAACACAACAAAAATAATAAAACAATAAGTAAAATTCGTACGTGCACGATACGATCAGATTTTAGGATTGTAAATTTTATTTTATTTTTTGCCTTTATATTTTTAATGTCACTTAAACTTTATAACCAATTTACACTTGATGAATGACTCATTGATCGATGTGGTCAAGATGCGTGCGTGTTTTTCCTGTTATTAACTGTGGTTAATAACAATGAATCACATCCTTAAAAATGAAGATCACCCGATTTATTCTCAGACAGACTATGGTGATGGCCTTGGTAAACATTTTAACTAATTTATTTAGAATACCATTGAATAAACCATTCAAATATGATTGATAATGGTATTCACCTACTTCAAAACTGGTTTCAGAACAATGATTTATTATGTCAACAAACAAAACTATAGCACATTTCTCTTAAATTGGTAACCAGTTACTGTTTTTTGTTTGTTTTTTTTTTACATTGGCTATACTATACTTGTTTGGATTTAATCTTTGGCAGGAAATCTCGTAATCTCAGTCATTTTTCACATTTTCCCACAAAAAAAACATACTTATAAACCACTTCAAAATCTATAAATCACTAATTTGAATTCTCTGTAGCACCTTAAAAGAAAAGTTTGGCTGCTTTCGCAGTTGTTGTTTGAATCTCAGTTATTTTTTGTTATTATTGAGGTTTGTTTATCTGTGGTATACCTTCACAACAATATCAAACATTCTGCGCCACCTGCCGGTATTGTTTGATTTTCTGGCAAGAACCACAGCAAAAAAACTCCAAAACCCGGTGCCACCACTTTGGCGTTTGCTGGACTCCCCCTCGGAGTGTGTTTGGCAGCTTACTTTTGAAGATTTTTCGAACTCCAAACGTCAGCAGCAAAGTCAGCACGATGCCTGCGTACACGCTGAAGATATACTTCAGCACCATGTAACTGGCCCTTTTCTCCTCTTCCATGTGTATCACCAAAGCGTACGGGAAAATGAAGGAAATGATGAGAACTTTGCACTCCTGAAATGTAGAAATAGAACCGTTAGGTTTTTTTTTAAAAAAGAAAGCAAGTTGTTAACTTACAAAACAAATTCCAAACAAAAGCAGCACAGCTGCAAAGAACAAAACATAGTACAAGCTCATGTTGTAATCTTTAGCCCAGTCTAAAAAAACAATAAAATTGTTTTAAAAACACTCAAAAAGTCCACCAAGTATCCGTTATTACCCTTCCCAAACAGCGCCGAAACCGCGCCTTCAGTCAATTTGTCCGCGATAATCGCGCCGCAGTAGTTGAGCGAAGTGGTGGCGACCACGTAACCGTTGGTTTTCACGAAAGATTTGAAGATCCGCTTTGCTTTCACCCCAGGTGGCTCTTTGGGGCGCACTTGTCCGCCCACATTTGGAGCTGTTACCTTCGCCATTTTTGGACGGATCAATTTCCACGCACAACCTTCTCACTGGACTTTAAATTAACTAATGCACTCATTGAACGGAGGAGTGATATTTGTAGTTTTTGTTTAACTTCGCTGGGGTATTTACTAGGTGTTTCATAGTTCAACGGACTGACCGCACAAAGTTACAACAATGATGCAGTGAGTCAGCCACTTATGCTGCAGGTCAAAACAACGAACCTTATCGCGAGCGATGTGACTCGGGCAATCTCTTATGTAACAGAAGCAGAGTTCTGCTGCGAGAACATTTAAAAGTGATAAATTAGTAAGTCTGATCAGTCGTAAGATAACTCATTTCATTCGAGGAACGTTTTGGTTGAATCTAATTTATACTTGAAGCATCCCTTCACCTAGGTCACTTACAAAATGACCACTTTCCGTTATGAGTCATAAGAGATAACTTCAGACGCTTTTAGAATCCCGACTAGACAGGGAATCCAGTTCATGTTGATTCATTATATTTGGATAGCTTGAACGCATTGTAGAAAGCAATGATAGGGTGTCTCATTTGGAGGTCATGTAGTTGAGGTACACTAAAGAAAATAAATTATAAATGAAATTCCCTAAAGTTACTACACATCTCCTTCACATCAAAAAATCTGTAAATTTGTAAGGTGTAATTTTAGAAGGTTGAATATCACCTCTTTTATGATGAACTTTTAACTCTATTTAGACTGAGAAGCGACATTACACCAAAAAGTGATGAGGTAAAATAACACATTCTTTCTGACATTAAAAAGTACCAATTCCCAGATGTAATATTACCATGATTATTTTTCCGTGTAAATATAATGCAACCATTTCATTTAATTGAATTTTCCATACAAGTCTCATTTATTATTTTTTATTTTTGTCATTTTGGTTGTTTTATTAATTATTGTCGTTTTTACGTTTTTTTCGTTCTTGTCGTTTATGCTGATTATGCTGATTTTGTCGTATTTATCGTTTTTGTCGTTTATATAATTTATATCGTTTTTATCGTTTTTGTCGTTTTGTCGCTTTTGTCGTTATTGTCGTTTTTGTAAATTATTTCATTTTTGTAGTTTTTTTCGTTCTTGTCGTATTTGTCGTTTCAGTCATTTTCGTCGTTTTTGTCGTTTATGTCATTTTTGTTGTTTTTCCGTTTTAATTTTTTTTTTCGTTTTTGTCGTTTATGTCATTTTTATCGTTTTTGTCATTGTTGTCCTTTTTTTCGTTTTTGTCGTTTTTGTCATTGTATCGTTTTACTCGTTTTTGTCCTTTTTATCGGTTTCTTAATTTTCTTGTTTTTATCAATTTTCTTTCTCATTTTTCTTATTATTCTCGTTTTTCTCGTTTTTATGTTTTTTTTTTCAAGATTTTCTCGTTTTTCTCGTTTGAACGCATTCTTCGTTGTTTTTCTCGTTTTACTCCTTTTTCTCAATTTTCTCGTTTTTTGTCGTTTGTGTTGTTTATTTTTTTTTTTGTCATTTTTGTCATTTTTGTCATTTTTGTCATTTTTGTCATTTTTGTCATTTTTGTCATTTTTGTCATTTTTGTCATTTTTGTCATTTTTGTCATTTTTGTCATTTTTGTATTTTTTGTAATTTTTGTAATATTTGTAATATTTGTAATTTTTGTCATTTTTGTCATTTTTGTCATTTTTGTCATTTTTGTCATTTTTGTCATTTTTGTCATTTTTGTCATTTTTGTGATTTTTGTGATTTTTGTCATTTTTGTCATTTTTGTCATTTTGTCATTTTGTCATTTTGTCATTTTGTCATTTTGTCATTTTGTCATTTTTGTCATTTTTGTCATTTTTGTCATTTTTGTCATTTTGTCATTTTTGTCATTTTGTCATTTTGTCATTTTTGTAATTTTGTCATTTTGTAATTTTTGTAATTTTTGTCATTTTGTCATTTTTGTCATTTTTGTAATTTTGTAATTTTGTCATTTTTGTCATTTTGTCATTTTGTCATTTTTGTAATTTTTGTCATTTTGTCATTTTTGTCATTTGTCATTTGTCATTTTGTCATTTTGTCATTTGTCATTTTGTCATTTGTCATTTTGTCATTTTGTCATTTTGTCATTTTTGTCATTTTTGTCATTTGTCATTTTGTCATTTTGTCATTTTGTCATTTTGTCATTTTGTCATTTTTGTTTTGTCATTTTGTCATTTTTGTCATTTTGTCATTTTGTCATTTTGTCATTTTGTCAATTTTTGTCATTTTTGTAATTTTTGTAATTTTGTCATTTTGTCATTTTGTCATTTTTGTAATTTTGTAATTTTTGTCATTTTGTCATTTTGTCATTTTTGTCATTTTTGTATTTTTGTCATTTTTGTCATTTTGTCATTTTTGTCATTTTTGTCATTTTTGTCATTTTTGTCATTTTGTCATTTTGTCATTTTGTCATTTTGTCATTTTGTCATTTTTGTCATTTTTGTCATTTTTGTCATTTTGTCATTTTGTCATTTTTGTCATTTTGTCATTTTGTCATTTTTGTCATTTTTGTCATTTTTGTCATTTTGTCATTTTTGTCATTTTTGTCATTTTTGTCATTTTGTCATTTTGTCATTTTGTCATTTTTGTCATTTTGTCATTTTTGTCATTTTTGTCATTTTGTCATTTTTATTTTTGTCATTTTTGTCATTTTTGTCATTTTTGTCATTTTGTCATTTTGTCATTTTGTCATTTTGTCATTTTGTCATTTTTGTCATTTTTGTCATTTTGTCATTTTTGTCATTTTTGTCATTTTGTCATTTTTGTCATTTTTGTCATTTTTGTCATTTTGTCATTTTTGTCATTTTGTCATTTTTGTCATTTTTGTCATTTTTGTCATTTTTGTCATTTTGTCATTTTTGTCATTTTGTCATTTTGTCATTTTGTCATTTTGTCATTTTTGTCATTTTTGTCATTTTGTCATTTTGTCATTTGTCATTTTTGTCATTTTTGTCATTTTGTCATTTTTGTCATTTTGTCATTTTTGTCATTTTGTCATTTTGTCATTTTTGTCATTTTGTCATTTTGTCATTTTTGTCATTTTGTCATTTTTGTCATTTTTGTCATTTTTGTCATTTTTGTCATTTTTGTCATTTTGTCATTTTGTCATTTTTTCATTTGTCATTTTGTCATTTTGTCATTTTTGTCATTTTTGTCATTTTTGTCATTTTTGTCATTTTGTCATTTTTGTCATTTTGTCATTTTTGTAATTTTTGTCATTTTGTCATTTTTGTCATTTTGTCATTTTTGTCATTTTGTCATTTTGTCATTTTGTCATTTTTGTCATTTTTGTCATTTTGTCATTTTTCTCTTTTTGTCATTTTTGTCATTTTGTCATTTTGTCATTTTGTCATTTTTGTCATTTTGTCATTTTGTCATTTTTGTCATTTTGTCATTTTTGTCATTTTTGTCATTTTTGTCATTTTTGTCATTTTTGTCATTTTTGTCATTTTTGTCATTTTTGTCATTTTTGTCATTTTTGTCATTTTTGTCATTTTTGTCATTTTTGTCATTTTTGTCAATTTTGTCAATTTTGTTGTTTTGTTGTTTTGTTGTTTTGTTGTTTTGTTGTTTTGTTGTTTTGTTGTTTTGTTGTTTTGTTGTTTTGTTGTTTTGTTGTTTTGTTGTTTTGTTGTTTTGTTGTTTTGTTGTTTTGTTGTTTTGTTGTTTTGTTGTTTTGTTGTTTTGTTGTTTTGTTGTTTTGTTGTTTTGTTGTTTTGTTGTTTTGTTGTTTTGTTGTTTTGTTGTTTTGTTGTTTTGTTGTTTTGTTGTTTTGTTGTTTTGTTGTTTTGTTGTTTTGTTGTTTTGTTGTTTTGTTGTTTTGTTGTTTTGTTGTTTTGTTGTTTTGTTGTTTTTGTTTTTTCGATGTTAACTTTGTTTGCAAATTTCGTTGAATTACAGAGGTGAAAGTGATGATGATTGATCACATACAGTAAATTAAATGAATATATTTTGTAGAAGAAAAAGTAAATTGTGAATCGGCCATTAACAAAATCAGAATTATTCACAACCGCATCGTCCTCTGTTGCATACAAAACCTCATCTTTCATAATTCTTTTACAGGAAAGTGCGTTACAATTTGTAACCGACTTAACCGAGATTAATTCAATCGAGGAATGTTTTGGCCAATGTGACTTATTGACGCAAAACTTACGTAACAAAGAGTGATTTAATCTTTCATGGCAAAATTATTACTTGAAGTTGTTGGAATATGTTAAAAGTATGAGTGCAAACAAATAACTTGAATGAATCCAGCCATAAATTGTAGTTGCTAATTTCTGTAAACACTCCAGCTTTTACAAAGTATGCCCTCCGCCACACAAGCACCAGCCCTGTCATCCAGTTCAGCGGTCAGAAGGCTACAAATCAGAATGGATTTAATTAAACTATTGATCGTAATTTGTCGTAACATCCTGCTGATAGTTGACCAGCACCATTTGTTCTGCGCCTGCAACGCCTGAGGCCTCCAATATCCGGTTTCACTCCCAGTTGAGCAATGCGCACGTGGGGTGGACAACGGATGACAGTCGGGAAGGACGAGGAGTTCAAAGGTCGGGGATGAGTTCCGATTTGTCGCCATTTATCATCATCTGCCAGCTGCCAGAGGACAAATTTGTGCATCACACAGGCTCAGGCCTGGACACAATCCCTTCAAAAGTACACAAACCACACCACAGGAATAACGCCAGGAAATTGAAAGAAGAGGTTGGAATGAAAAAGATGATACTAACTGAACCTTGGAAGAGAAACTTTTGAACAGCTTTATGATTTAGTCAACCTTAAAAGAATAAGACTCCAACCTTAGTTTAAACCAACCTTGTCAGTCACTGGATTGTTGGGCCGGAGCGGCAGGTTGCGGATATTGTTGGCCACAGTTGCCACCGGTGCCGCCGGAACTACCCCAGCCAGCCATCCTTCGAAGCTCCACTCGCTCATGAACCACGCCAATGATGAGGCTTTCAACGTGGTAATGAAAATGGAAGACCAATGTTTGTCAATAAACGCGCGTTCGTGGTATTGCGGTACGCACTTGTCAGACGGCTGCTGTGCGAAGAAGAAGAGTATGGGCACAACGCACAACTCACTAGCACCGGAATGACCTCAATAGGGCTGCAGCTTGCTGGTTGGAAACGACCATTATTGTGGTCTTCGGAAGCGAATTATCCGCCATTCAGAAATATGTTGTTTTTATTTTTTCATTTGAATCATACACCCAAAACTGGGCAGGAACGTCCTAGAGAACAATGGAAAGATTTATTCTCTCGAGGTTCATTTGCAAAAAAAGTTCATCCGTCAAACAAAAAACCAAAAGTGTCGACTCTGGGAATCGAACCAGAGACCTTTGACAGACTAACCCAATGACTTAGCTGCATCTGCCTCCACAGCTTGGTGACTAAGGATTGGTCAGATGTCGATGTATGACACTTGTTGGAGATTTATTATTTCAATTAACGAATGAACTTTGTTATGAATTTGTTATGATGGTGTGAGTTGGTAGCATTATTCTTTCGATTTTGGCACTGATCCCTCAATTAATTTTGAGGGAACGATTCTCACGACTCTGAATTTTGGGTGTAGCAAAATTCACCACCAATCTATTTGAAATTAGTTCTATGATGTTTTTTTATGTTTGATTAAAAGGGTGACAATGAAGAAGGAAATTTACCTGAAAACCTAAACAACAAATTAATGAGTAATTAGGGAAAAACGTATTAAAACTGATTTTTTTTTTTCAATCTCTCTTACAGTCCTCTGAAAAATCATGATTTTTACGTTTTTTTTTTCTTGCCCTTTATTACTGGCATGACTAATTGGAGCAATTCTCTACCAATACCAAAACCGAAAATGGATTTTATTTGTATTTTTTTATTTGGCTTAAACTTTGTGGGGGCCTTTCCTTTGACCAAAGAAGCTATTTTGTGACATTGGTTCACCCATACAAGTCTCCATACAATTTTGGCTGTTGTCCATACAAATACGGTACGTAAATAAAATGTTTATCTTGATTTAAAAAAATATTTTTAGAAATGGTCACTCATGGTTACTATTTTTGAAAATCAAAAAACAAACTTTCGGTGGCTATATCATGAAAACAGAGCCTTTTATCAAAAAATCTGTAAAGTACTTTTTGATTGGAAATTCAATGTTACATATTTTTTTTGGGTGAAATTTTGATTATTTTCAAAAACCACTATTATTTCAAAAAAATTTAACTCGGCAGCAGATTTTTTGACCACAATTCTCTATAGCTCAAAAGTTGCGGATTTTTGTCCCCTGCAACATATCCAAAAATCTCGAAAATCAAAAAAATGGAAAATTGAGTTTTTGTGAAAAAAAAAGTTGATTACATAATCTGCATTTTTTTCCGTGTACCTATTTTTCCTCAAAAGTCCTCAACAATACCTACAACTTTGCCGAAGACTTGGTGTCTTCATTGATCAGAAAATTCACTCAAAAGTTACAGCTGTTTGAATATTTGCATACCATTTTTGTATGGACAGCAGCCAAAATTGTATGGAGACTTGTATGGGTAAACCAACGCCACAAATTAGCTTCTTTGGTCAAAGGGAAGGCCCCTACAAAGTTTGAGCCAAATAAAAAAATACAAATAAAATCCATTTCCGGTTTTGATAGAGAATTGCTCAATACTGTTTGCACTACCCATCATCATTTGTTTTTTTTTTTTAATTTTGGCTTTAATTGATAAAAGCTTGTTGAAAATATTTTAAAATTGATTGACTTTCCAAAATCTTCAAAATTGTCGAAATTATAAGATTGTTCTGTGAGCAAAGATCCTTTCAAGTTTTAGTATAGCACAAATAGCAGTCGATTTATTCCTTTCATCAATTTATTCAATCATCATGACATATTTTCAATGTACATCTCTTTCTTCTAATGCACTGACAGCATGAATTGTTGAGGTTTTTGTGCCCGGTTCGTTGCTTTCACGTCCCACTCCCTTCCCACCCAGTATTCCGTTCAATGTTTCATTTCACTCGAGTTTATGCTTCACCAAGCTCTATTTCTCTCGTCAGTTCGTTTTCCATCAAATGAACCTGCTCTCAAGCCCCGAAATGGTGCGCCCTTTGATCTTCAAAAACGTGTTCTGACAAATGAACTGCGCTGCCATAAAATATCCACTTTTACAGACGCGCACAGCCCCGACCCAGACTGAGCATGAAAATTTGAGCTTAGCCCTCTGCTGTTAAAAGCCAACTCCCCTCCCTCTCTCTCTTCACACTCCCCAATTTCACCTGACTAGATGGAGTGGTGGGGGAGGTACAATGCACCCACCCACAAACAGCCGGATGGTTTTTGTTGCAACTTCAATGAACATTTCGTCAGTCCTAGCAGTTTTGCTAATGTGACTTGTGCTTAACCATGAAATCGGTAGTTGGGCGATTTTATGAGGCCATCATCCGTATTCCTTGAATTTTATTGCTTATTTTATTAGAAAAATTAGAATTTTTCAAAATTTGCAGTGCTAAAAAATCAATTTTAATTAAAATCCTGAGATTCATTAACGCTCAATCCTCAATCCAGAATTCTTAAGCCGTTTAGGCTTGTACTTAATAAAAGAACATTGTTCGAAACTCCCACACCCTCATAGAAAACCTATACGACATTCCCGAACATCGCACTTCTTGACAAGCCAAGGGACCACCCAACTGACCTCCCGGGCCCGGGCAAATATCCAGTGTTGAGCGGCAACAACTTGGCCGTCCGAGCTCAGTTCTCGCAGCATATCAACGGCCTGTCGAACAACGAACTCTTTCTTCCCCTCGGGTAGTATCCAGGATTGCATGCTCGACTTCAATTGATTCGACCTCTTTGAATGGAAGCCCATCTCTTGTTCCTTCTTTGAGCTGCCGACAACAGTTTTTGGGAAGGTCTTGTCTGCGCCAAATCAACGATCTAACGAGGCCCGAGACTAAGAAGAGGATGGGGGAAAACGTTGTACTTTAGAGATAAAGAACAATTGGATGGGGAAAGATTGGGGAGAGGGGGCTCGCTTCGAAATTTTATTACTTGCTTTATCGAATCGAACAGAAGACCTCTGCTCGTAAAGCTTCGTGATGATGATGACTGTGATGATGCAGATTCTTGGGTTGGGATATTTTTGAGATTGCAGTATTTGAAGCAAATAATCTTTATGTATAAAATCTTCACATATGAAAATTATTCACAAAGTTAAACAAACGTTAACGTTTAGTACTTTAATCTGAGAATTTGGTTTTTTTCGTACTTTGTTTTAATTTTTTTTTTTTTTTGTACTTTGTTCATATTTCTTTTTGCTTTTTTATGTCGTTTTTGTAGTTTTTTGTCATTTTTTTCGTTTGTCATTTTTGTCGATTTTGTCATTTTTGTCGTTTTTGTCATTTTTGTCATTTATGTCGTTTTTGTCATTTTTGTCATTTTTGTCATTTTTGTCATTTTTGTCATTTTTGTCGTTTTTGTCGTTTATTGTCAGTTTTGTCGTTTTTGTCATTTTTGTCTTTTTTGTCGTTTTTGTCGTTTTTATCGTTTTTGTCGTTTTTTCATTTTTATTGTTTTTGTCGTTTTTGTAGTTTTGGTAGTTTTGGTAGTTTTTGTCGTTTTTGTAGTTTGTGTCGTTTTTGTCTTTTTGTCGTTTGTCGTTTTTGTCGTTTTTGTTGTTTTTGTCGTTTTTGACGATTTTGTCGTTTTTGTCGTTTTTGTCGTTTTGTCGGTATTGTCATTTTTGTCATTTTTGTCGTTTTTGTCGTTTTTGTCGGTTTTGTCGTTTTTGTCGTTTTTGTCGTTTTTGTCATTTTTGTCGTTTTTGTCGTTTTTGTCGTTTTTGTCGTTTTTGTCGTTTTTGTCGTTTTTGTCGTTTTTGTCGTTTTTGTCATTTTTGTCGTTTTTGTCGTTTTTGCCGTTTTTGTCGTTTTTGTCGTTTTTGTCGTTTTTGTCATTTTTGTCGTTTTTGCCGTTTTTGTCGTTTTTGTCGTTTTTGTCGTATTATCGTTTTGTCGGTACTGTCATTTTTGTTGTTTTTGTCGTTTTTGTAGTTTTTGTAGTTTGTGTCGTTTTTGTCTTTTTGTCGTTTGTCGTTTTTGTTGTTTTTGTCGTTTTTGTCGATTTTGTCGTTTTTGTCGTTTTTGTCGTTTTTGTCGTTTTGTCGGTATTGTCATTTTTGTCGTTTTGTCGGTATTGTCATTTTTGTCGGTTTTGTTGTTATAGTCGTTTTTGTCGTTTTTTGTCGTCTTTGTCTTTTTTCGTTTTTGTCGTTATTGTCGTTTTTGTCGTTTTTGTCGGTTTTGTCGTTTTTGTCGGTTTTGTTGTTATAGTCGTTTTTGTCGTTTTTGCCGTTTTTGTCGTTTTTGTCGTTTTTGTCGTTATTGTCGTTTTTGTCATTTTTGTCGGTTTTGTCTTTTTTGTCGTTTTTGTCGTTTTTGTCGTTTTTGTCGTTTTTGTCGTTTTGTCGGTATTGTCATTTTTGTCGTTTTGTCGGTATTGTCATTTTTGTCGGTTTTGTTGTTATAGTCGTTTTTGTCGTTTTTTGTCGTCTTTGTCTTTTTTCGTTTTTGTCGTTATTGTCGTTTTTGTCGTTTTTGTCGGTTTTGTCGTTTTTGTCGGTTTTGTTGTTATAGTCGTTTTTGTCGTTTTTGCCGTTTTTGTCGTTTTTGTCGTTTTTGTCGTTATTGTCGTTTTTGTCATTTTTGTCGGTTTTGTCTTTTTTGTCGTTTTTGTCGTTTTTGTCGTTTTTGTCGTTTTTGTCGTTTTTGTCGTTTTTTTCGTTTTGTCGTTTTTGTCGTTTTTGTCGTTTTTGTCGATTTTGTCGTTTTTGTCTTTTTGTTTTCTGTTTTTTTTTGTGATTTTTTTGCAGCAGTTATCAATCTATCAATTGTTTCATATTTTTAATCAAATTTTCTCTAAAACATCATTCCATTTATGAGATTTTTTCCAAAATTAATGATTCATTAGAATCGTAAACAACGATAAATATGTTTGGGGGGGGGGGGGGGGGGGGGGGAAGATAACCACCGGAAATATCGTTCTTTTTCCTCAAATAAACTCTTCTTTGCACCGGTGGGCTAGGAACAAAAATCGAAAATAAATCAGCATCATCTGGGTAAGCAGAAAATTGAACCTCAAAAGGTCTGTTCACCGGAACGGATGAAAAAAGTCAGCCGAAATTACAGACAATCGGGAAAAAGGGACCACCACCGCCAGAGGTAGCAAATTAAATCAAATTAGCCATAAAATTAGTTAAAGTTTGACTTGAACAACTGACTACGCTGCCGGTTATCGTCGATTGCCATCATCGTGGCTGATGACGATGACGATGTTGGATCCCTCGGGGAGGAAGGAGGCCTGAAAAATCGGATTGCGTGTGCCCCGAGGTAGATTCACTTACTCATTTGGAACCGACCTCCCTTCCTCACCGTAAATGGAAAAAGGAGGAAGATGATTATCGTCACGCGAAATTCGAAGAAAATGTTAGTGTAAGGCGGATGAAGTTTTTTCTTTGAATTTTTTTTGTGTTGCTCTCTGATAATCGTTTTGGGTATTGGTCTGTGGAGGGAGCTGTAATTTTCAAGCTAATTTGAATGGTTGAAAGTTTTGAATCGTTTAGGAGTAATTGATTTTTTAGAAGGATTTACCACGTAAGCGCTTGTCGGTAGTTTCCGTAATTATCACTTTTTAGACAAAATTCCTGAAGTAATTTCAAAATCACACCTGAAATTAAAAAGAGTTTCAAAACATAAAGTCATGCTAGTGGAAAGAAGCGGCAGAAAGCAGCGTGGAGAAATCCCCGTGAACAAGTGTAGTCATCGTGTTCTGAATTTTGCCGAGTCAACGTGCTTGCTGAAGCTTAGAGTGACTTGACTTGTTTTTTCCTGCTCTGGAGACCTCCGTAAACGAGTGAATTGTGATTGTGAACTTGTTTGCCTTTTTTTGCTTAGCAATTTTTTGCTTGTGCTGCAGAATTAGAGAAAATTGGTAATAGTTGCTGCGGCACTGTTATCCGTTGATTGATCAGGACATCTGTCCAGAAAGTTAAAAAAATGTCTTATGGGCAGTTCTCTACCAATTCACACGAAATCGGGAAAAGTTGCCCGACCCCTCTTCGATTTGTGTGAAACTTTGTCCTAAGGGGTAATTTTTGTCCTTGATCACGAATCCGAGGTCCGTTTTTTTAATATATCGTGATGGAGAGGCGGTACGACCCATTCATTTTTGAACATGCGAAAAAGAGGTGTTTTTTTTTCAATATGTTGCAGCCTGAAACGGTGAATAGATAGAAATTTGGTGTCAAAGGGACTTTTATGTGAAATTTGACGCCCGATTTGATGGCGTAATCAGAATTCCGAAAAAAAACGTATTTTTCATAAAAATAAACGCATTTTTTTTAAAACTCTGCTATTTTTTGTTATCACTTTCGTCCAGGGCTGCGGAGTCGGGTCATATTTCAAGCGACTCCGACTCTGACTCCGGCTTTCTGAGATTAGACGATACCAACTCCGACTCAGGCTCCGGCTTTCAGTCGCAACCGACTCCAACTCCGGCCTACCAACTCTAACCGACTCTGACTCCGACTCCAGCTTTCTACAAATTGTTGACTCCGACTCCACATATTTTGAAATGTTTCAAAAGTTTGTTAACTATTATTTTGAAAACATTGATAAATAGGATTATTTAAATACTCTCTAAGTGCTATGTTTTTCTCAAGGAAGAATCAACGGAAATAAAAGTTTCTAGGTTACAAGTTTTATACGTTGTTGAAACAGAACTCAAAAACTATCTCCAGTTTTGAAGGCATTTTCAGAAGAACAGTTTTGTAATTAAATTGGGATTTATTTACTTAACCTCAAATTAGCTTTTTTGTTTCACTGACATTTAAACTATAAAAAGCTTATATATTTTAATATTGAATTGCATTTTTTTTGAATGAATCATTAAAAGAAACCTGGCCTTTATGATCGATTTAACATATAAATTCAATTTGTACACTTTTAAGCTGACATTTATAAGAAGCACATTGACTATCAAAGTCACCTTGTTTTTTAAATAACAATTTTAAGCTTAATTGTTTTTTTTGCAAATCCGCTGTGAAACTGTCAACTTTTCCTGTTCTTCTGGAGAAACGAAACGGCCTTCTTTTCCCTACCGAAAATAACAAAATGGAAAATTTTTACCTTTCAACACCAGTGCTGAAAAGTTCCACTTGAAATAACTTTTCAGCACTAGTATCGAAAAGTAACATTTTTCAATACTGTTTTTTGTTTTAAACGGTGAGTTTACTTAACACATGAATAATTAACATAAAATTCCATTCAAAAAGCGTTTTTCGGAATTGCAAAAAATGGTGTAAGCAACAAGTAGCAATAAATGTTCGACTCGTACTTAAAACAACTTCTTTTTGCAACTTGTTGCATAAGCTACTATTAAAAGATTATGATCGCAAATCAAGTTATTTAAAAAATGTCTTCGTGGAAAAGATAATTAAAGGGTCCTTTTCAAATATCCGTGACCTAGAAAATATTTTACCTGGGAATTATTGATTTATTTTAATTTTAAAATTTTCAATATACATCGAAGGAGGCGCGCAATACTTCTTGAATCTTCACCTATAACGATGCTTTATGAATGCTCGTGCGCCTCCTTCAAAATATATGAAATATCAAAATATTGGATAAAAACCAAAATCCACAGGTAAAATATTTTAAAAGGACCTTTAAGCAATCTATCCAAAAAACATTTTTTTAGGTACCGTAAAACGGGGTGACTTTGATAGCCGGGGTGACTTTGATAGGTTTGCGATTTTTCCGCCAAATGAAGAGTACACATTAAATACGTATGGAATGCTATGGAATCATACTGACCGTGGTAGAGAAGTGTTCAAAGTAACTCAAGAAGAACTTTTCATAAAATTTGGAATTGTTTAAATAGTTAGTTAACTATAATTAAGAAAATGTTGATGAAAAGCATTTTTTTAATATTCTCAAAGTGTCATGATTTTCTCAATGAACATGATTTTGAATCGGAAAACGGAATGCATTTTCGGATTCTTTGGACAATTTTCCACTAGGAGAAGGTTAAATAAGTTTGTAAATCATTAAAAATATGTGTTTTTGAAAAATAATTTAAAAAAATCTCCAAATTTATAGGCAATTTCTGTTGAACAAATTTCATGTTAGATGTGAAAACTTGTGATTCGTGCTTCGATTTCAGTTTAAAATGCAATATAAATCAATAATTTTATAAACAAAACTACTTTTAACAATTTTCAGGCGAAATTTCTACTATTTAACATTTTTACCTAAAATTTATATGTATTTTGTTAAAAAGCTTATAAACTTAGTTAACTAAACATAAACATTGCTTTTTTTCTTAAAAAATATATCAGCTACTTTAGTGATGCTACATTTAACGTACAAATAAAGTTTGGACATCTTAAAAATGATTTTAACCAGAAAAACTATGACTATCAAAGTCACCCCGGAATTGAAACTAAGAATTTTTAACGTAAATATTTTTCTAAACACTATTGAAAATTTTTTTTTCCAAAATAGTGCATGGACTTTGTGTGGCCTACCCCAGTACATATGTTTTTAAAATAATAATCTTGAGTAAAAACTTACCTGTTGGAAAATATTCCAAAAACAAATTGAAATCCTATCAATGTCACCCCGGTTTACGGTACATTGATTTGCAATGATATTCACCTTCCAAAATATTGGCGTTGAACATACAATATGAGAAAATTATTACGGGTTGAATAATATTTTAATTTTGTGTACTTTTTGGTACTGAAATCTTGAGATTTGTTCAACGATTTTTTGCCAAAGGTTTCCAGCAAGGCCTCGGACTGGCAAGTAATTAATAATTACTTTGATTTTTAGCTGGTAATTAGGTAATTCTTGAATTAATTAGTAATTTATGGTAATTAGAGTAATTTAATGTAGTAGATTGGTAATTTAAGTAATTTTTGAGTAATTTAAGTAATATTTTTTTTAATTGTACTTCTTCTACGAAACTATTTACTTTTTACATATAATCTATTATAACAGTAATTTATTAATTTCAAATAAGATTGAAACATAAAGATTAAAAAAGACTGGCTCTGTATGTAAAGCAAAGTAATCCACTTTAACGACCCCCGGGTCTTTTGTGGTCTCTGTTGCAAGTTTCTGCTCATTTCTAGGCGTCCGAAGGTTATGTGTGGTGAGTCACCCAAAACCTCTTTTACGCAAATGGACCGACGTTTTACTTCCCCATCCGATAGAAGGCGTGGTCAGGCAAATCTCGTCTCGAAAAATGCCACCGGGTCCGTCTGGGATTGAACCCAGGCTATACTGGGGTTCAGAGGCTACCACGCTAACCACTGCGCCACCGGACCCGGCTCTGTATGTAGAAGGCCTAATTTGCCATAGTTCTCTCCTAAAACTCTCCTTAAATTTATTTTTACATGTTGTTTATAGAAGCTGATTAACAACAAAAGGCAACGCCATCATATATTACCCAGTGAAAAATGTTTAGTGAATCCAAAATCTATTCATTTTCATTAAGTAATTATAAAAATATGTTTTTTTTTTTGTTTTGCAAGAACTACATTAGAATTGATAAATTTTTCATGCTTTTCCTTCTAATAGGCAGTCAAAATTATCAAAAAAAGTTTATGTGGATCATATAATTAAAAAAAAATAGTGAATTATCATTTTTAAAAACAATTTTTCAAGTGATATTTGAATATTTGTTAAAGTTCATGTTTGGCTCGAAAAATCAGGGGGCCTTTTTTCAAACAACTTCGATAAACTTGCAATAAACTGAATACAATTTTAAATTAATAATTAATTATATTAAAACTCAAACATTGAAGTAAAACAGTACAGTATGTCGTTTTGCCTTTATGACAAACACGACTTCAATAATCTTCTTTTGCAATTGATTGATAAGGGTACGGTTGATTGAAACGTGAAACATAATGGAATTTCGAATCAGATAATGAACAGGTTAAATTGGCCATAAAACAAATATTATTGTTTATAGCAATTGAGCTACTTATTTTTTACCTGAAATGATGTCAATTTTATAATAAAATAAAACAATTCCAAATTTCAAACCAATTAATTCGCTGTAAGATATTATGTAAACATCACCCAAAGTTTCAGCGTCCTCTAGTGGGGGCATTTTTGAAGTTTGATCGCCTATAGCTATTTTCAATTAAAATTATAATTCACAATATCCAGATCGGTACAAAAAAAATATAATAAACAGCATAATTTTTAAAAGAGCTATCGAATGAGCTAATTATAAATAATTTAGTTCAGAACCGTAGAAATGAATACTTAAATTAAAATTAAATGTTTTTTATCGTAGTGAAAAGTAATTAAGTAATTTATGTAATTAATCATTTTGGACCAGTAATTTGAGTAATTAATTGGCAGACTGGCAAGTAATAAACGCTTCTGGAAACCCTTGTTTTTTGCAACGATATCAAAATAGTTTGTCAAGGATGGCTGAGCTACTTATTTTTTACCTGAAATGATGTCAATTTTATAATAAAATAAAACAATTCCAAATTTCAAACCAATTAATTCGCTGTAAGATATTATGTAAACATCACCCAAAGTTTCAGCGTCCTCTAGTGGGGGCATTTTTGAAGTTTGATCGCCTATAGCTATTTTCAATTAAAATTATAATTCACAATATCCAGATCGGTACAAAAAAAAAAATATAATAAACAGCATAATTTTTAGAAGAGCTATCGAATGAGCTATTTATAAATAATTTAGTTCAGAACCGTAGAAATGAATACTTAAATTAAAATTAAATGTTTTTTATCGTAGTGAAAAGTAATTAAGTAATTTATGTAATTAATCATTTTGGACCAGTAATTTGAGTAATTAATTGGCAGACTGGCAAGTAATAAACGCTTCTGGAAACCCTTGTTTTTTGCAACGATATCAAAATAGTTTGTCAAGGATCAACATTCTCATATTTTAGTAGAGAAATAGTAAACATTAAGATAATCGATATATTTAACATATTCAATGATTATTTCAAAATAAGTTGCAACTGTATTGATAATTTTTGTCAGTTTCAATTATTTTAAATGCATCACTTTGATTTTTTTGTACTTAGTTTCAAACAAAATGCACATGTTGGGTCAAAGTGATTTTTTACGGATTTTACCATTTCTCATGTTCTTCTCAATGAAAATGAATTCTGTTGAAAGGGTTGTGTAGGGGACATCTAAAGATGACTTCGCTGAAAAAATCGCGTTCCTAGAACAAATTCTGTTATTTTGGCAGCTGTCTAAAGTTGGAGTACGTTTTTGGCCAAAAATGACCTCTCGAAAAATCATTTTTCTTATATTATTGTTAGAATTGCTCGAAACCTACCCAAATGTTTGAAAATCTCCACTTCAAACATTGTAGCGTGTCAATACGATTCCCTCGAACAAGAAACACTGTTGGATGAATTGGTTTTACCATGTCGTTGTATTTGAGCATCATTTTAGTTTCATTTGACCCAATGTGAGGGGGTGAGGTTGGGTCAATTTTCAAACAATTGGCATTTAAGGTAGTGTTCATCAAAATCCACCATATTTTGGGAAAATGTTAGTAAACTATCTAAGAACACATCTACGTTGAAAGTTTTCGATGTTATTTAGATTGTTTTTGTTATTCAGAAAATACGAGAGGTGTATCGTTTTTTGACCCATAGTCACCCCCACTGACGGTATTTTAAATCTTTTTTTGTACCTCGTTTGTTTTCCCTGAAAAATGATTTACTTAAAACCTCCAAGACATTCGCTATCAGGGTAAAAAGTGACTGTGTGTTTACTTTTTTCAGAGAGAGCTAGATTAAATTTGGTCAAATTTGAATTGAAAGGGATGCAGTCAAGAATCAATTAAATATTTCTGACTACAAAAAGTTATAATACTAAATACTTGGGTAAGAGGGAATAAACAGGTTATCATTTAGTAAAATAACACAAAAAGAGTTTTCCAATCACAGTAAAAAGCTTCAAAAACATAATGGCATCTGATAAATCTTATAAAAAAATGGCAATTCAGTGCATACGACTTAAAAAAAAAAACAGTTAAAATTTAAGAAGTTTTGTAAATTAAGCTGTTTTATAGCAAATACTGAACAACAAGATTTTTTTTTTGCATTTAAGATGACTCCGACTCCGACTCCGGGTTATCAGAAATTTTTGGCTCTGACTCCGACTCCAGCTCATAAAATTAAGCCGACTCCGACTCCAGCTGTTCGAGTTTTGACGACTCCGACTCCGACTCCGACTCCAGGTCCCCAAAAAGACCCGACTCCACGGACTCCACCGACTCCGGCTCCAGCTCCGACTCCGACTCCACAGCCCTGCTTTCGTTGCCGTTGAATGGCTATTTAAAAAGATGCTATTAAAATACAGAGTTTTTTGAAAACAAAAACAAGTTGCAATTTTTCAGTACGAATCGTCTAATGAGGTTTATCGAGTTTTACAACGAGTTAAAAATGTTATTCTATTGCAATTCCGGATAGAACCATCTGAATTGGATTTTTATGTTGTTTTTCTGTAAAACTTTCGTGTTCCCACGAGAATTTAAATTGCCGGCAAAATAAGTGTCAAACTCTTAAACTAGTGGTGAAAAATTGAAAAAATTATTTTTTTGCTATTCCGTCGTGAAACTACTTACTTTTTCTGTCATTTTTTAACGACGAAATAGCCTACTTTTTTGTATCAAAAATAACAGAAATCAGCACTTGTTTCGAAAAGTAACACTTTTAAACATTTTTTTTTATTTAAACGATTTATTTACAAAATACATGAAAATTTGTTTTAAAATTTCACTCATGTGTGTTTTTTGGAATTGCAAAAAATGTTGTATGGAACTCGTTGCAAAACTTGTTTTTTCAGCACTCTTCGTATTTATCCAACTCGGTGAACCTCGTTGGATAAATGTACGACTCGTGCTGAAAAAATCCTCTTTTTGCAACTTGTTGCATAAACTACTTTTTCAGCCCTTGAATGGATACTGAAAACTTTTATTTTTACAATGAAAAGTGGGCCGTTTGTTAATTAGAGGATATTAGGAAAAGTGAGTAATTATAAAAAGCATTTCATTAAATTGTTACAAATTGTTAATTTCGAACTATGAATTAAGCTATTTTTAACCATTTCTTTTTTCACAACAATTTCTTGTATTTTTTGTTTCTTAAACAAAGCGATGCCTTCTCGAAGGTTAGAACAAAAGCTCTTTTTTTCTTGCCTTTATCCACTGCTTCCTCACTCCACCATCGACTATAGAAATCATAAAAATGGAAAGCAAAAAGTAACTGCAAATATTATGGAAATTTTTGTCGTGCTTTCGTCTTCCGGTACGATTTGTGTACCTTCGAAATGTCGGGGTGGGGTGGCCGTACCTTGCCACCTGCTGTTGCAGAATAAAAAAAAAAAAAAAACAGCAGCTGAATTTCCTTCTGCTGTACAGTTCGTTTTCCCGTGCTCTTATCCGGTGTAGTTCAAGTAAGCGTGTGTCTTTTCTGTGTCTTTCTGTACTGTCTGTTTCGTTTTTAGGGTAATTGTACAATGTTAGAACATTTTTCAATGTTTTCAACTTCAAAGCATAACCGTTGAAATGCTGAGCCCCTTACCCAAATTTCTTTCCAAGAGGATTAGCAATAAAAATCTCCCCAAAGCTTGAAGCTTCTTTTATTGGAAATGGAGCCGCATGATAGAGGGTGGGCTGGAAAACTTTCCTCCCTACAGTCACTGTCCGCTCGTTTTACGCCGGGATTTGCAGTGTCGTAAATTTGCGTTGCATAAATTCGGGCGCGGGCCCCGTAACGATTAACGCGCTTTACGAAATCTGCACAAAATTTACAGATGGCTCATTAATTCAACCGTTCCGTTTGATTAAGGGGGCGGGAAGGATGTCCATTCTGGACTTTATAGAAGTGCTTTTAATTATCGCGTTACGAACAACAGTTTGCACGAAAATGGAGCCCCATCGTTTCGTCACACTTTATTAAGTCGGTACGAATTTAACAGGCCAGCACAGAACTGGGCCTTAAATTTACAACCAATAAATTTGGCCAGGGCCTGGGGGAAGGGGCCAGGACACGCAGATGGATAAGAATTATTAGCTTTGATTTGTGGTCTCTGGGTTGTGTTTGCTGCTGCTGTTGTTAGGAGAGATTTTTGGACTGGCTTGAATGGCGATGAACGATTCCGATTTACGGCTTTTATAGCTAGATAACTTTTACGGTAATGACGGGTGTAAGCTTCTGTGTCTGTCCGAGCGTTCACAAATTTTGGGCTGGCCATTGTGGCCCACTTTTACGGCTGTTTGAAGCTGGGAAATGTGATGATTTTTGCATTTTAAGCACTCACAGGCGGTCCGAGCGAAAAAGATACGATTATGATTTTGAAGTTTATCGGATTCATTGAGGCGTGATGGCATCGTAAATTGATGCTTTGGTGGTCAAATTTTGGTTAATTACAGCCTAATATAAAAATAAAAACACCTTAACAATAATTACTCACTTAAATTGGTAACATTTTGTGTCATCATAAATTTTATTTTTTTGTCAGTTTACGTCATTAGCGTTTCGATGAAATTTTATTAATTTGTACCCAAAAAAAAACAATAAACAAAACACAAAAAAAAACATGAAACATGAAACATGAAACATGAAACATGAAACATGAAACATGAAACATGAAACATGAAACATGAAACATGAAACATGAAACATGAAACATGAAACATGAAACATGAAACATGAAACATGAAACATGAAACATGAAACATGAAACATGAAACATGAAACATGAAACATGAAACATGAAACATGTAAAAAAATATTGAGCCAACATGTAAAACATGAAACATGAAACATGAAACATGAAACATGAAACATGAAACATGAAACATGAAACATGAAACATGAAACATGAAACATGAAACATGAAACATGAAACATGAAACATGAAACATGAAACATGAAACATGAAACATGAAACATGAAACATGAAACATGAAACATGAAACATGAAACATGAAACATGAAACATGAAACATTTCATGTTTCATTTCATGAAACATGAAACATTAAACAAACATGAGAATTCTAGTTATTTATACATTTTTAATAGAAAAATGTGTTTTTCCTGCGAATATCTCCTGCGAAATTCCCTTTCAAACTCGCTTGAAGCATCGCTTCGTCTTCCTTATTGTATTCGCTTGTCTCGTTCCTTTTCACTCAACTTGATTTAAGCATACATCACGGCGTAATATTCTAGCAAACAAAACAAAAAAAAAGACGGAAAAGCTCGCGTGCTAATGTCAGTTTGATTGTGGCCAATCGGCCACGTCCTACTAAAAATAGATGAGAATTGGCTGGTATTTTGATTGGGGTGTGGATCCTTCTTTTTCACTTTTCTTCTTGATTTCTTTTTCCTCTTTTTTTTCAAACGAGGAGCCAAAATGATTGCCCAAATGAGTGGTTCTGGCTGTTGGAGGTATTGTTTGCTAATGAGCCGTGCCATAATTTGGGGTCGGTGGTGATGATGATCACAGAGAGGAAGTCTCCGACTGATTCCATGCCAGTAGTAGAGTATCATTACATGACTAGGGCGGTTTAGGGATCGGTTTGGAGCCGGAAGGACGTGGCGTGACTTGATGATTTTAAGCGAATTTACACGAGGGTTTTCAGGAGGGGTACTGGTACTGATGTTGACATCCAATTTGAATCTATTTTTTTTTTTTTCATTACTGTTTAGTTCAATAAGTTACGACTCGATCCAAAAATTCCAAGTTCTTCTTGCGATATCCACCTCAAACTTGTACTCTGAATTAAACATCGAATTTCTTTCTTCGTGCAATGTTAATTTGACATCCGCCAATGATTAATGGTCTTCTCGAAGAAATTCCAACCCCCAAGTCATTGATTGATGATTAGTACCACACCCCCTCCAACTCCTGTTGATTATGCCCGCAAGCCATCACACTACCATCAGAAAATCGAAAAGAACGGAGAACTTCGCTTCGATTGGAAATGGCTCAATTTTGGGCTGCGGTAAATTGATTTGGTTCCGCATGCCACGGTCGGCCGGCTGGCCCGGCACTTCCAGTGGCTTCAATGGATTAAGATGGATTTGAATTGAATTAAGACGACACGTGGCAAACCCGGTGAAGTTGGGTGGCGAGTAATCAATTTCCGGTGACCTGATGGTTTTGTGATTTTGTTTTATTTTTGAAAGGGAATTTCATTTTGCTGCAATCGGAGAATTTGAGGTTTCGACAATCAATCATTTATTGTGGTTAGAGATGTATATTTAAATTGAAGATATTGTTGAGTCTATTTCACGAATAAAAAATCGAGATTTTCAATTTTGAAGTTTTTAATTAGATGAAATTTTCTCTATGCATTCCATAAGTCAAAAAAAACTATTTTGAATCAAAAGTTTTTCAAACAAGGCACTATACAATTATGAACGCTGGTTTTACAAAATGAGCATGTTTACATTCGAAAATCTTCAGAATTGATATCATGTCTTAACATTTGCGGATAGATTCATAAATAAATACGGGTCATTTTTTTAATGATTCTTACATGATTTTTCATCATTTAAAGCTGAATTTCCATTATATGAGTTATGGAACGTCCATGATCAAAGGAGGGATTTCACGAAAATAAATACGCCGACGCGTTGTGTTAGACTGTCCAAAATGTAATCGAAAAGTTCCCCAGAGCCTCACACATGAGGTACTGAGGTTTTGCTTACTGAGCATTAATCGAGCAACTTGCTTTAATCGCGGCGAGGTAAACAAAGTTGTGCTTTGTTCGCTGTTTGGATAACTGTTGTCGGCTGTGCTGATGATGTTGGTGGCGTCGATCAATTCTACGGAAAGCAATTTCCGTAACTTATGTATGCTTTTTTAGTTGTTTCAGAAGACATATCTAACGCTAGGTTTTATGATGGTGCAAAATCTGATACCACAGACAAAAATTTAAAAAAAAGATGGAACGAACAAAAATCGATAATATTGTCGAAACAAAATCAATGTTTAGATAAAAAATCTAATTAAAATTAGTTGAAAATAATTTTTAAAATTGAAAATCAGGCCCATCATTTTAAATTTAATTTTGCAAAATACGTGCTTACTTAAAAGCATACTCATTATTCTAAAATCTTGATTTTTATTTTACTGATAAGAGCACAACATTTCAAAAAAGTTTTATTTTTAAACATCGAAAACCCAACCAATTGTTTCCTAGAAATATCGAGATCGTTTAAAAATGAGGACTTATTGGATCATTTTGAGATAAACTCATTTGTGCAAGCAGTCTTAAAAACAAATAAAGAAAAAATGGGAAGTGTTATCTGCTTTTAGACACTATTTATAGCTTTTCCTTCAGAAGTGATCTGCAAAAACAATAAAAATACCATGAAACTCACAGAAAAAAAGTTGAATTTTAAAATGTTGAAAATTTGGTTGGTTGATTATAACCTCTTTTTTGAATTCTTTTTAAAAATGTGAACCTGGTGAATATTCATCAAAAACTGATGAAAATTCATCATTTTCTGGGGTAAAATTAATCATTTTTTGCCACAAAATTTGTCATTTCCTGATGAATATTACCATTTTTTTCTGTGCACATAAAATAGTTTTTTTCACATTGTTTACACACATCGCCCATCTACAAAATGTGACACGTCAATTTCCGACGTGTAACGTTACCTTTGCAAGTGTAGTAGTGAAAAAGATATTCCCTTTGGATGAACGTCCAAAGATTTTCTTTTGATGATGATTATTCCATCGCTGCTGATGAATATTACCATCATTTTTTCTGGGCTTATAAAAAAAAACAATTTCAATTTTTAACATGCATTAAAACATAATTCTCTTTAATTTTTGATTGATATTTTTTCCGAAAATCACATTTTTATCAATATTTCATATCTACGGTACACGATTTTGAACCATTTTGAAAAGATGTCTTTTTATACTCGCAAACAAACAGAAAAATACGATTATTAAAATAGGTTTTTTTTGGGAATTCAACTTTAAGGCCGTTGCAAATATTTTTGAATGTTTATGTCCCCTTCAAAATCAGGGGGCAAAAATTATGTTCTCATAAAACTGGTAAATTTTAATAGAAATAGAAGTCTAGTCAACTCAAAACAATCTCAAACGTCTTTTTCTGCATTGATAACCATATTTAGCTTATTTGGGCTTGTTTAAAAATATTTTTCAACTTTTATGAAATTACTTGTAGACAGTTGCCCTCGATTCATACAAAAAATATTTCATTTGTAATGAAATTGTACACAATGAGACTTCCAAAAAAGTATCCACGTGGTTGGAACGTTCCAAAGGATAAAAAAATATTATGAAATTTTGTTAATTTTTTGATTTTTTTTTAGTTTGGAAACAAGACAAACATTTAAAAAGGACCAAACATTTAAAATGTTCAGTAACGGTCAATTTTTGATCGCAAATTCGATTTCTCATTAAAAACTGTACTTTAAAAAATGTCAAGTTTTTTTTTGACTATCATATTCCAGCAAAAAAAAATTGTTAAACCAATTTTTTGTACGATACTTAAAACAAATATTAAATGTTTAAAATCAAAATATAATTTTTTTTTAAATATATTTATTCACTTAAATTTTATGTATCTCAAAGGTCTATGTAAACTGTGGGATGTCCGTTGTCATCCGAGGACTCCCTTGAGTTAAGATCTAAAAGTCTACCGCCATAACAAGCAAGAGGTTGTTGGATTTTAACCCCGGATCATGTGCGTATAGCATCAGTGCATATGGTAGACTACTACATGAATGTGTTGGGATGTCCATGGTCATCTAAGTACTCCCTAGAGTTTAGATCTACGAGTCATCACCGTTAAAAGCAAGAAATCGTCTCGTAGATCCTATGAGATACATAAAATTTAAGTGAATAAATAAAATCAAAAAATCTTTTTTTTTACAAATATTTTAATTTTAAACTTTTAATATATATTTAATCATACAAAAAATGCTAGCTGTAAACCCCGCGAACTTGACAACATTTTTATACATTTGTATTGGTTGTTTCCGTTGAGCTTAAAGGAATTGGCTTTGAACCAGGTGCTTTCATGTTCTTGTAGATGGCTCATAGAATTTGGAGGAGACGCATGGTTTTTTTTAATTGTTCGATTTTTTTATGTTAAAAAAATACCAATTTCTGGTTAGTCCGCGTGAACATGAAGCAAATTCTGTCGATTTCATCGGATTCGGTGAAGCCTTTTCTCTGAGGAACCGAAGAGATATCGTACTGCCCTTGTAACTTGTATCGTAGTTTTGTTTTGTCGTGTAGTGTAATTGCTGAAAATTTGCGGGTTGTTGTCCCCTTAAAAATATTAAAGATATGGGACATTGCATTTTTGTAAAAAGAAAGTGGATAGTCTACATCAGGGGTGCCCAAAGTTATTCAATAACGGGCCAAATTTGAAGCTCACATGAGTTTGCGGGCCAAATGTGAAAAATAGATTATTTAAATGAAACTAAACGTTATCTTGATCTATAAAACTGAAAAATAAATTTATTACCTATTTTTTTTTTTAATTTCTTGATTTTTAAAAACATTTTTGGCATTTAAATATTAGAGATTAACAAATTGCAATTTTTCAACCGTTTTGTTAAGAAAATTCTAATCAATTGGTTCAAATTTAGAAGAACCAACAAAACTAAATAAAATCTGAAAAATATCATCCAAAAGCTTATCATTGCCTTCCCAAACATTAAAATCAAGTTAGGCCACTGACAATATATTTGGTTAAAGAAAGTCATAATTTCATTCATATAATTGAAATGGAGATAAGGTGCTGAATTAAATGTTCTTGTATTTTCATCAAACTTTTAAGGCCCTTGAAATTATCTCTAAAAAAATGCTTTTGATTTGTTTTCAGTTGATAAGACTTCAATTTCCATTAAAATTTGGAAGTTTTTTGAAAAAAATATTTGTTTGCTCCCTAATTTTTAGGACCGATTGTACTTTAAAAAAAATATCGTGTGACGTAAACTATGAAAATCTGTATAATTTTATTAATAAACAAAAGGCAACTTTACTGAAAAATCGTTGCCAAAGATTTTTTAACTATCAATCCTCCAATAAAAAAAAACTAACAAATTTTTGGTCTAATAATTCAGATTCCAAATGTCCAACTGAGTACGAATTCCGAGCTGAAAGGTTTTTAAGTGCAAAATAAGTGTTAGGCCTAGCATATAAGATAATGGGGCGCTATTGCTTTTAAACTAGTATGAAATACCTATTTTAAGCTTATTTATTAGTTTTCTTTAGTCAAATTTAAACGTTTTATAACTCATTTCCAAAAATGTTTAATAATTTTTTTTGAGGAATTCACAATTTTCAATCACATGAAACTTTCAATAATATAGAATGTAGATATTTGTGTCGTATAAATCATTACTTTTATATTAACAGAAAATGAAAAAGGTTAAAAAAACTTAAACCAAACCAAATAAAAAAAATCACTTTACAGACGGGTCAAAGGGCCATGTTACAAGGTCTTTCAAAATGAGTCCGCGGGCCACAAAATATCACCTCGCGGGCCACGTTTGGCCCGCGGGCCATACTTTGGTCGCCCCTGACATAGGTTGATAAAATTAGTTTTCATGATTGTGACACAATTCCTTGGCCTAGTATGCCGTAATTCGGCTAAATTCTCCATCTCGAGGTCACCAGCTTCAAGCTCTTCGACCAAGCGTCTCCACGTGAATTGCCCTAAAACCTCCCTTCGGCCCCACCAAAGCTAACTGCCATAAACCGTTTATTACTTATTACCCAACGCGAATTTCCGTCCACGTCCTTGTTGTCCAATAACCACAAAAAAAAAGTTACCTCCCAGCTGACGTCGCCCACCGGATGGACGCGTGCTCGCGTCGCCACCGTCAAACGATGTGCCATAAAATCATAAAAATAAGAGAGATTGATTAAATTTTTATCTCGCCCAGCGTCACCGACCATCCATCGTTCCGTCATCATCCGCGCGCGGCGGTCTGCCAAACCCCAAAATGCCAAAACGCGAGCTGGAATTCAGTCATAAAGGCTGAAGATAGGTGAGGCTTTTTCCAAGTAGACTTGAGGAAATTGTCATCTTCTCGTGGTTTGTGTCCTTGCCGTGCTGTTGTATATGCACCCATTTAGCTTAGACACTCTCCTTCAGGCTTTTCCGAGACTCACATCCTGCCCAACATCACGATCTGTTTTCAACTCGACCAACGAGTTGACATCCTCGGTGGACACGTGCGCTCGCAAATGGTACTCCTCTAAAAACCACAAACCGTCGACGGCTGATTGATGAATCGATTTCGTGGGCGGCGCGCATTCCCTGGTGGTGCACCCGATTTCCCGTTTGGTCTTTTTATTACTACCGAAATGATTTTTTTGGGGGGAGAGTGCAGCTATCCGCGGTGGCTGTGGGATTGAACCAATCAAATGGTTTGATTATTTTTCAATTTGGCGCAATTTGACTGCGCCCGCGTTGGTCGACGTTGGCCGCAGATCGCGATTGAAAGTGACGGTCAGGTGAGTGAGGTGACGAGCCACGTGGGAACTAGTTAGCACTGTTAACTTTGCAGTATTGATTTAGTTTTGAACGAATGGAAATCGTTTTTTTTTCTGTATTAAAATTTCAATTTAGGTCAATACAAACAAAATTTCAATACAAAATTGAAAAATTATTTACAGTGGCAAGCTTAATTCACTTAATTCTCAACCAAAATGGTAATACAAAAGGCTTATTTTCGTTTGCTTTCAAGAACTTAGTATTACAGTATAACGTTACTTTGCAACAACAACGAAATCAATTAAAAAGCTCATTTCAAGCGAATTCACTCAGTGCAAATAATTATTTCACACCAAAAACAGCAAACTTCCAGCCCCTTGATGAATTCTCGCATAAATTCGAATTACTCTCCAACGGCGCCAGTGTTGCCTGTGGTGAAGCAAATTTGCAACTTTCCTTCCCCGAAAAAAAAAGTAAAACAGTGACACTGCTCTCTAGCTGGTGTGTTACCACAACCGGTCGACTTTTCTAATTAGATCACAAATGACTGTTCAGCAGCACAGTTTTTCTCGTGCGGGAGTGTGAAAAAGGCTGCCCAGAATATTTTCCCTACTCTGCAAACCGGGAGGAGAGTGGAAAAACCTCCCCCACACCAGCAGGGTGCCGCCAGCTTGGTCAACACAAAACATTACCCGAAAAATTTGCCCGAAACCAGAAAGTTAAACTAACTGTGGGAAACACTGCTCGCTGGTATGCAATTGAACTAATTGAGCTAACTTTGGTTCCAGTGGTAATGACGTTCGGACGATAGAGGGGGAGGAGATGAGCCACAATGATTATTTTGAATAGTTGGATTTTACAGACTTGAAATTTGCAAAAACACTTGATTTGAAAGTGCAGATGATCCCTTTTTTTGAGGTTATGTACATCAAAAATTCACTACAATCAAAAGATTTTTGAATTTTTCCAAACATGCTAAAAATGATTCTAAAATTTTAAGTAAAATTTGTACCAGCTTGACTAAGTCTGGAAAGTGTTAAATATGTTTCCATAAAGCAATCTGAAAAAAAAACATTGAAGCCCCATTTTAACCCAAAATGCTCAAGACAAATTTTTTCTCGGGAATTCTGCAGCCCCATCCATCCTCCTCTATTACCTCTATAAGTACTCGTTTATTTTTTGAACATAAAGGTGAGCATTTTTTTTTTATCGCAGTAAGGCTAGTACAAATTATATTTAAAGTTTTTGTCCCTTGGCTCTGGTCAAGGTCAAAGAAAAAATATAGAGAAAGCCAAATTGTTTAAATTTCTAATCGAAAAGTATCACAATTTTTTAACTGCTTTCAAATAACCACGAATGTATGACGAAAGACATAAGGTCGAATGGACAAAAGGTCGAATGCCAAAAGGTCGAATGGACAAATGGTCGAATGGACAAAAGGTCGAAAGTGGACAAAAGATCGAATGGACAAAACGTCGAAAGGACAAAAGGTCGAACTAAAAAAAACATTTTACCAAACAAAAAAATCAGGTCATTTAAATTTATTTTTTAATTTCACTTCTACATTTTTAAATATATAGAGGTCTTCTGAATAAATACTTGCCCCCAGATTGTTGGAGGCGTTTTGAAAAAGGGATACGATTTTTTTTTTATTTATACAGCTATGTTTTTGAAGTCAGATTTTTCTTAGGATCTATTGTGACCCTGAAATAATTTTTTTTTTAGAAGTTGAATTTTTAAAAAGAACCGAATATATTTGAAAGAATGGAAAAAGTTAGGGTTTTAAAAATAAATTAAAGCTTAAGAATTATTTTAGAAGTCGAACTTTTTTTTGAAGAACTGCTCATATTTAAAAGAATGGAAAAACTCACAAAAACATTACGGCAGTCAAGAGTAGGGTAGGGTAGTCATCAATGAGACACTTTTGGTTTTCAACTTTCAACGATTTTTCTAATTTTTCCATTAGCATGTTTTAATGAGCTTTTAGTTGCATTATCTTTATTTTAATGTGTTCTAACATTGACCAAAATATGAGATCGATCCGACATCTACAGCCAGAGTTATTCAACTGTCTCATTGTAGACGCACTTGGCAGGAACAATGAGACAGCTGGGGAACAATGAGACACTTTACGAAAATCAAAATTTTTCTAGCAAAACATCATGTTTTTGTATTGTTTCATTGCAGGTGACTTGCCTTGAACATTTTAGAGCAATTTTGCCAACATGACTAAAAAGTATTTCAATTTTGTAAAATCCATATATTAATACCAAATAACTTTGTATTTTTGGTTAAATCAAGTTTAAACTCTATAAATATGCCAAAAATCACTTTTAATTCATGTTTTGGAAGATTTCCATCGATTTTGAAAAGTTTATTGAAGAAAAATCAAAGTGTCTCACTGTTACTCATGGGCTGAAATGAGTGGGGAACAATGAGACAGCCCTGGATTCTGGGTTTATTCTAAATTTTGGCCAAATCTAATGAAAGGACATTGTAGCCCAACTTAACCCCTATGGAACGTCGAAAGAAATTTGAAGAAATATTAGTTTTTGTGTAAATGGCAGCCTACGAGCGAACAAGTATTTTTTGTCCATAATTTACTTTCACACCCCATAATCAAACATTTATGAATTACTTTTCAAGGGAGCGCCCATAACTAAAGCCACTAATATGGCAGACGTGTATCCAGTAGACACACCTTTCCCCCAAATATGAGCCTGATTGGTTGAAACTACGACTTGTGAGAGCCATTTTATCATTGTTCCCCGTGTCTCATTGATGACTACTCTACCCTAAGTTGTTTGTAAAAATAAAAATAAACTTCTAAAATAGAAAGAATGAAAAAACTCACAAAAATATTACGACATACAAGAAAATTTTGTTTTTAAAAATAAAATAAGGCTGGTTCAAATATTTTTAAAAGTTTTTGTCACCTCCCCCCCCCCCTTCAAAATTGGCCCGAAAAATCAGGGGGCAAAAAAAATATTTTTACAATAAACTTCAAATTTCAATGAAAATTCAAGTGCAACCAGCTGAAATCAAATTAAAATACATTCTTATGCGTTTAAAATCATTTTTAGCATGTTTGGGTATATTAAAAAATCTTAAGATTTTTTGAAAATTTTCGATGCAAAATCTTTTTTTTTTTTTTTCGATACAATTTTTGTTTTTGTCAAATCTTTGATTTTTTGAAAACTAATGAACAACTGAACTATTGTTAAATGCATTTTAAAACACTTTTTTCATTTAAATGTGAAGACCATGGCTTGTTATTTAAATTTTTATATTTTTTAATTTTTTTGCCCCCCCTTGACCTCGGCCAGGGCCGAGGGACAAAAACTTTTTTAAATATTTGCATCGGCCTAAAAGCTTAAAACATATTTTGGAAGTTAATCTTTTTTTTGCAAGAACAGTTTATGTTTAAAAGAATGGACACTTTTGTTTTAAGGAACTGCTCATGTTTGAAAGAATGGAAAAAACTCACAGAAATATTTTGACAATTAAGAAAATGTTGTTTTTAAAAAAATTAAAAATAAACTTCCAAAATATTTTACAAATCGAACTTTTGTTTTAAGAAACTGCTCATGTTTTAAAGAAGGAAAAATCTCACAAAAATATAACGACAATCAAGAATAGGTTATTTGAAAAAATAAAAATAAACTTCCAAATTTTTTCAGAAGCCATGGAAATCTTTTCAAAAACTGATTTGGAAATTATTCTGCTTAAAAAATATATCATTACTAAAAGGATGCAAAAACCAAGGATTAACTCACAGAAACAAATCAGACTTGTTTGCAAGAATTTTTTTTTTCACGATTTTGTATAAGTTTATAATTACAATTATTTGTTTCATTTTTTTCACATTCGACCTTTTGTCCATTCGACCTTTTGTCCACTTTCGACCTTTTGTCCACTTTCGACTTTTTGTCCATTCGACCATATGTCTTTCGACCTTATGTCTTTCGATCTTTTGTCGCACATCCCTTTTTTAATCAGGCAAATATTGCAAATACAAAAAAAATGTGACCCCCTTCATATTCGGCTCGAAAATCGGGAGCATTTTTTTTCAAAAGCTTCAAATTTTCAACGGAAATTTAAGCAATAAGCTTAAATCAATTTGAAATGCATTCACATTTTTTTTGTGAGTATTCGATGTACATCACCGAAATTTAAATGTTGTTTTGCTTAAAATATTATTATTGTTATACCTTAATATATTCTTTAAATTTATGATTGCAAAACAACTCAACTAGTGTGAAATGCATTTAAAAACACTTTTTTCATTGAAATGTGCAAACTATGGTTCGTTATTTCAAATGTCATATAATTTTATTTTATTCTTTTATTGCAACTTCCAAATTGAATTTGAATAGTCTTGATTATTGAAAAAGTGAGAAGATCAACAATTTAAAAAAAAAATCTGAAGAAAATTTTCTCAGCATTTCGAAACTACCTACTCTTTCAAAGGATGACCAGAATGGATGCAATATTTGAAGATTTTTTTTTAAATTAAACTTTAAAATGGATGGAGCTCGAAACCGTTGCACTTCATCAAAGTTTCAATGAAGGTGATTTGATTTTCAAATCAATTTCTACATTCAATCAATTTTTTTTTTTGAAAAATTTGCGAGTGTTTTTAAAAACTTGCTATACAGTCATCCCACATATTCGGAACACCCACCAATTCGGAACACTTTTGTAATAATTTGTCAATAGCATGCCCAATGCACCTTTACTGTCGATTCTTCTGCTTTTTGGACCTTTATTTGGTCATTCTCTTGCTATTTCACTAGTAAATGTAGTACTTTTAGAACAAACAACTGCATCTCAAGACTACTAATTCAGAGCAGCAAAAAACTGCCTTCAAATTGCATGTTCCATAATTGTGGGTTGTTGTTGTGCCTCCCACAAATGTACATAACTTAGCTTGAATTTCGTTGGTTTCAGTGCGTGAAGTCCTTATATTGTAAAAATTGTGTACTCATGGAGAGAACCAAAGTTTGTTTACATCCATAAGAAAAAAGTGTTCCGAATTTGTGGATTTCAAGGGTCAATGTTTTTCTTTGAAAACTTGATATAAAACGTGAAAAATACAGTCGGTCAATGCATCAGTCGAAAGATCTCAATAAAAATTTTCACATGAAGGTAAAAGCAAATCAAAAATCCAACCATCCACATTAACGACCCCCGGGTCTTTTGTGGTCTCTATTGCAAGTTTCTGCTCGAACCTAGGAGTCCGAAGGCTTGAATGGGGAGAGCACCCAAACCTCTTTCTACTCCAAGGAACCTTCCACCCCAGTGTTTGAACTGACGACCTTCGGATTGCGAGTCCAACCGCCGCCAGCGATTCCACCGGAGTAGGCTTGGTTTGGTGTGTTGTTTGTACTTATGGCATGGAGATGACTTATTTTTTTGTAACTCTTATTTTTTGTAACTCGATTTTGACAAACTGAACATGGTGTCGAGCTTTTGCGTTATTCGAAGTCTACAAATCTTGAGAAGAAATTGAGATTGGCATAATTCGTCACTAACATTTCGATAAGCGCTATATCTCACGCAAAGCCAATGTTTATGATGAATTATCAATAACTAATAATGGCACCTGAGACATAATATTGAATATTATCACTGCGCTTCAATGATTCATAATCTTGGAACTTCCATTTGGTTGCTTTTATGATTCACAAAATTCCATCCACTTCTGATGCCATTTTTCGTCACGTAGAAAACCCCCCCCCTCGGCCGCCAAATATCTAGGCTAAGAACAAAAATCGCGCGAAGCACTTAATTTTTCAGCGAAACACCAAACATTAACAAAACCACATTTTTTGGAAACAAGTCACTTTAGCAGCAAAAAATATGTCACGCTAGAGCTTGAACATTGCCTTCTACTTTGTTTATGTTTACAGCTGTAGTGCAGTTGTGGTAGTGGGGAGCATTCGAAAATTACGTTACGCATTCTTTCATTTCAGCACCTAGCATAGCAGCGTTTTTTTTAGCGTAACACAATGTTGTACAAAGTTGTAGAGCAGACAATTTCCAAAAAAAAAATATGAACATAGGGGGTTTGCTTGTGTACATCACAAGTTGTCCCGATTTTACGAAAAAACTTTGTAGAACATTGTAACAGTCGAGGTTACACTCTAAAAAATAACCCTGCAAAGTTACAAAAAAAAAAAATTTTGAATTGAAAAAACAAAAATTAAATGAAAAATGTGTTCATTACAAAATAAATATATTTTTTTAGAATAATGGTGGAACAAACTAATGCTTGAAATTTTTTCTTATAAATGATTTTAAGCCAGAATAGAGGAGAAAAGCAACTCATGACAAAATGTTTAGGCTAGGAATTTTGACAGGTATGATTTTCATAAAGTATTCGCTTCCTTTTCTCTCCCACAGAAAACTGGGGACAATGTAGCTGTCAAACTAGGCCAAACCGTGAAGTCACTCACAAAATGAACTTTGAGTGATTTGAGTTCATTTCTGACGTCACGATTTTCTCTTCTATAGTTTAAAGACTAAAAAATGTCAAAAATAAAATGTTAAAGTAATTTCCATACAATTTTTTATCATTTGGCTGAACCAATTGCTGTCTAATTTCAAAAGTTGTTAGAGACAGACTATTCTACAAATCCGTCCACAACTCACAATCGCGTCATTGTTTTTGCGTCATTCCCGGCGCCACTAAGATCCCTGAAAGAAGGTAAAAGCCCCCGTTACACACACACTAACACGACACAATGGCGCTCATAAAATGTGTAAATTATCATCTGTTATTACATCATTACGTTACTCATTTAATTAACGTCAACAGCGCGGGCCCGTCAAGCGCGTGTGTCACGCGCAGTGGTGTACATAAAGGACGCCAAAATGCCGGCACATTTCCGGGCCACGTGGTTCCACCTTCTCAAAGACCCCTTTCAGTGTACGACAGCGCCAAACGTTAGACAACATGCACCGTACGTCACCAGCAGCAGCAGCGCGCCTGAGCCTACTTTGATGGTGGTGGCGACGACGTCTGGAGGCCAAAACATGACATTCTTGCGCTTATGGTGCATTCCACCAAACTTGCCACCATCTTGGCGGAGGTGGAGGCGTTTCTCTGGGGTGAATACGTCACTCTGGGGGCACGTCACCGCAACGCCGACGCCGCCTGCTGTCATAAGTTATTTGTGTGACATTCTACATGACACTTTGCACGTTAAAGTCACATCACGCGGTGATGCAACCCTGATGCTGTATTAGTGTTTTGGGGTTGAGTTTGGAGGTGTGCGTGTATGAGTTTTTGTACGGCGAAACTTCATGAGTTTGACAGCTTACGTTTTAAAATTTTTGTTTCAATCCAAAAGTGTTCAGCTATACAATTATAAACTGAAATCGTTAAACCTATTATTTTGTTATGCTTGATTATTTATTTATTTTATGCTAGTCAAATCAGCGGGGTTCCTCTGTACAGGGAAATTGAATTATAAAAGTGTTGTTATTTTAACGTGTCGCAAACTTTCCACACCAGTATTTGCGTTTGTTATCACAAACACACGACAATTTATTTCGGCATCAATTCAACACATTCTGCAGCAGGAAAATTAAATTATTTCGGTTGATTCATAATTTACACCCACCCAAAACAAAAATGCTAGCAAACATTCCCAACCCAATAGTGCAAGCCTTTTAAGCTGGCGGCATATTTCCAAACAATGCAATATTGCGCGAATGCACTTTGCACCCGGATATTTCCGCCATATTTTGCAATGGATAATAACTCATCCGAAAAGGGTGGTTGGGGCGAGAAGACAGTGTCATCATTGTCACCAGCTATGAAAAGGTGGTCCAAATTGGGCTTGTTTGTTTGTTTTTTAACCCCTCGCAAGAGGGGTTGTTGTTTGAAATTTGATGCAATAATAGATTTTTTTTGTACGTCAGTACTCGAACCTGGTTAGGGAAACTAAGTGGTGAACAAATTGCGATAGCCAGAGTAAATGTTTTCATTAGAAGTTATACATTTTTGCCACCTTTTACTGTCAACGAGATAAAAAGTAAAATGATTGTGAGTTGCAGAATCCTGTCCAAATTTAATCATTTATTAAAGTAATTAATGAGACATAGATTTTAAAATTTGGATGCATCAGACTACATTAAAAAGGAGACGCATGGTGCTTCAAGTTCTTAAGATTTGTTTCTGTAATTTCGATTAACAGTTATTTTTAAAATTGTTTCTAAGAGGCGAAGAAATCATCTTAAAATTTTAATTTTTACTGCTGAACTTCTCTCACCCGAGAAAATTAGGGAAGGTGGAATACGAGAAAGAAAACTATTCTAGAACTTCGAAAAGAACATAAACTTGAAATTACGGACTCTTATTGGTATTTTGCGGTGAAATTAAACTACTCAAAATTAGAAGAAAGAAATGAAACTGATAGGTGGATAGGTGACTAGTGTCTTAGAAGAAGATTGTAAAGGACGGAAACTAAGTCAGCGAAAGGGCCATGGGAGAAAGCGTACGTTCTTATCACACTGAAAAATAGGGTTGGACTAACTTTGTTATAGAAGTATTTTTTCAAACTTTGAACTGCTTTGATTTTACATTTTATAAAGATATCAAAAATAGATTTTTTTTAGTAATTCTTTTTTAAGTGACAAAAAGTTATAATAAAAACAGCAAAAAAAAAGTTCTTGTATCATTTTTTTTTTAACAAAGTCCTTATCAATACTTACAGCTTTGCCTTGGTGCCTTTGGCAATGAAACCAAAAAAATCCTTGCGAACTACATGTTTTTAAATAGTTTCAGGTAGGTTAAAAAAATACAATAAAATTAAAATGGTCGTTTTCCTAGAAAATTGCTCAGGATTGATTGTATACCATCTTTAACCATACTAAAATAAGATTTATAAAATTTTCTCAATTATGAAATTTTGAGTTTTTCTATATCTATGGACGCCATTTTGTGCAGCATTCAATGTCTCACCGTATGATCTGTAATTTTAGCAAATATATCAAGATGAACAAAACCGTATGCTAGAGATCTATAACATTATTTTTGAAAATTCGTTTATTTCGTTTTTTAAATTCAATTTCATATCTTTAAAAACAAGACAAAAAATGGTTCGATCATGTTTTTCCTGTTTCTCAAAATTCATTGTAGCAACAAAATTGGATGGTCTATAGAATGGATATTTTTATCAATTAAGTGTCTTTTGGCAAAAAATATATTATTTTCTGGAAAAAATACGCACAAAAAGACCTATTATTTCAATTCGATTCTTCAAACAAAAAATCAATTGTCCAGAATGACTATTTTTGAATATTCTTTTTTTTATATTTTTAAGATGATAATAAAAAGCCATTTTCAACGAAAAAAAATACTTAAAATTCATGTAATTTTTTTTTTGAAAAAATTTCAAAACTGTCCATAATGGCAAATGAATTTCGATCGATATAAAAAATTTAAATAATATTAAAAAATATTATAGAATACAAATTGTATGAAATTTTCAAAATGAGAATAAAGAGTTCATATTTCTTTGTTTTTTAAACTTGACGAAAAAACTAAGTTGACTTTATAGCTGTCGGCCACCATTGCTAGTACCAACCAATAGTGTCTTCCTTTTTATCTACAAGGACTTCGCCGCCCTGGGCTCCTAAGTGTATGAAAGTATGGCACGGAGCGACGGCGCCGAATACCCATATTTACACAAAGAATTTTAGAGCGCCCGCCGCGGGATTCGAGCCGGCGACCTCTGGATTGTGAGTCCAGTGCGCGGTCCGATTGATCCACACGGGCGGGACAAACTGTACTCAAAATTTAAAGATTGAAAAAAAAAATAATTGATAAAAGGCAATCAATCATCGAAAAGCATTACAAAATTGAATTGATTGTTATTATTGTGTTTCTCGCCCAATTTGTCAGGCACACTTTTGTAAAATGTGCTGGCATAAAATGGACAGCCATACTGCTAATTGATTGAACGAATTGAGTATCCTCGCTTTAAATCCGAATGTTAATTTAATGGGCTGCCAACCGAAAACTGCCGGCTTGCCAAAGTGGTTACGGATATTATTTAACGATAAGGGCCCCCTCGATTGTTTGTGTTCGATTGAATGTGTGCCCGCGCTCCACCCCCATGCTGATTGTGTGGTCTAACAAAAGTAATTTTATGCCACCACAATGATTGCTTTGTGGTTTTGTGTAAAACAAATTGTTACGAGCCGAGTCATCAAAAGTGGAGTTCGTTGAAAGGTTGAAGTTTTATTGTTCAATTGAAAATTCGAGTGATTGTCAATTTTTGTGGCAGTTGCAAACATTTCGGAATGAATCACTAATTAATTGCTTGACTGTAAACTTTATGAAGGCAATTTCCCTGGAAACCATGTTTTTAAATAATGTAGCAAAAGCGACAATTGTACGATTATATGTATTAATAACACAAACCCATTTCCTGCGACAATGACTCAGCTCCCGAAGCTCAGAAACAGCTTGAAATTTAATTAAAGGTCACGCTTGAAATGCAACTCTCGGATGTGGTGATAATTTCCGATTTTATTTCCGACGCGAGGGATTCACTTTTCTGGCCCTCCACCACCGCCATGGTATGGTAACGACCGATCTAAATCCCAAAGTAATTCGCAAATTTCACCCCCTCCCCGACACTTCCTTAACTGGTGCTCTCAGTAAAATGCTGCTGGGAGGTGGTTCGGGGCGAATTTATTTCTGAAAACTGGTTTTTGTTAAATATATTTTATTTGTCAAAAGTTTAAAAAATTAAGATTATTTGATCAAAAAATTCAATCAGTTCTTCAAAATCTTATGCCCATATTCTCTTTCAAATATTGTCGAAATCACTTGACTTTGATATGATCGATAATTTGAAGTAAAAATATAAATGATGAGCCAAAATTTTAAAATCAAAATCAAAATCAAAATCAAAATCAAAATCAAAATCAAAATCAAAATCAAAATCAAAATCAAAATCAAAATCAAAATCAAAATCAAAATCAAAATCAAAATCAAAATCAAAATCAAAATCAAAAATCAAAATCAAAATCAAAATCAAAATCAAAAATCAAATGGAAATAAATGAAATAAATGAAGTAAATAAATAAATAAATAAATGAAATAAATAAATGAAATAAATAAATAAATGGAAATGGAAATGAAATAAATAAATGAAATGAAATAAATGGAAGGAATAAATGGAAATAAATGGAAATGAAGTAAATGAAATGGAAATGGAAATGGAAATGGAAATGAAAATGGAAAATCAAAATCAAAATCAAAATCAAATGGAAATGGAAATGGAAATGAATAAATGGAAATGAAATGGATAAAATGGAAATAAATAAATGAAATGGAAATGGAAATGGAAATAAATAAATGGAAATGAAATGGAAATGGAAATGGAAATGAAATAAAATGGATAGAGTAAATGGAAATAAATGAATGGAAATGAAATAAATAAATAAATAAATAAATAAATAAATAAATAAATAAATAAATAAATGGAAATAAATAAATAAATGAAATAAATGGAAATGGAAATGAAATGAAATGGAAATGGAAATGAATAAATAAATAAATGGATAAATAAATATGAATAAATGGATAAATGGATGGAGTAAATGGAGTAAATAAATGGAATGGATGGAATAAATGGATAAATAAATGGAATAAATGGAATGGATGGAATAGGATAAAATAAATAAATAAATGAAAAATAAATAAATAAATAAATAAATAAATAAATGAAATGAAATAAATGAAGTAAATAAAATGAAATGAAATAAATGAAATGAAATGGAAATGGAAATGGAAATGAAATGGAAATGGAAATGGAAATGGAAATGAAATGGAAATAAAATGGAAATGGAAATGGAAATAAATGAAGTAAATGGAAATGGAAATGAAATAAATAAATAAAGTAAAATGGAAATAAATGGAAATGAAATAAATAAATAAATAAATAAATAAATAAATAAATGAAATAAATAAATAAATAAATAAATAAATAAAATGAAATAAAATGAAATAAATGAAATAAATAAATGAAATGGAAATGGAAATGGAAATGGAAATGGAAATGGAAATGGAAATGGAAATGGAAATGGAAATGGAAATGGAAATGGAAATGGTTCAAATGAAAAAAAAAACAATTATTCTAGCTAGTGACTGAAATGAAATCTTTTTTTTTTAAATGAGTTTCTATAAAAGTACTGCTCTGACCCCAATCTCCCCATCGGTATCATTTACCATTGGCCCAGTGGGGTAATGCTAGTCAAGCCGCGAGCGCAACAAAAAAAAGATATCGCAAACCGAAGCGATAAAGCGGTCGTAAATTCCATTACCATTAATTTTAATATTTTATTCGAGCTGTGAGACGTTGCTTCGCGAGCAGCATCCAATCGAATGAGGCGTTCGCGCGCTTGGTGGCAGCACGATGATGCTTCCTAAGAGTCTTTTTTGTTCTCCTTTTTAAGGGGCAGCAGCCGGGGCGCAACAGTCTCTTGCGAGGAAAATAATGGACGAGCTAAATAGGAGTGGGGGGAAAGGATCTGGATTACAACGGAATCGCGCGGATACGATTATCCTTGCGGCCTCTTGCACCAGCCAGCGTTTCGCGTTAAAACTGAGAAGTTATGAAGCTTTTGAAAGCTAGGTTTATTACATAGAAAAATATAAGATAAATCTTGCTCGGTTTGAGTCTTCGCAATGTAAAACGCATCAATTGGTTGGTTTCTTTGCTAAAAAGCTGATTGAATCATTTCAAATGTTCTAAAATAAAATTAAAGTGAATGCTTTGCAAATAATTCAAAAGATTTCGTAAGAAAATCTTGCCATTTTCTAAATCATACTCTACCATCAGCTTGGAACAGTAACTCTTTTACTACCGCAAGTAGTGACTTTGTTTAACATGCCACGGTGTGGTGGCGCCATGGTGGCGGTGAAAGTGGATCCAGACCTACACACACATAATGGTAAATGGAGAATGCACTCTGAATTAGTGCATAATACCGTGGTTGGAGCCGGGTCGAACCCACGCGCTCTGGAAAATTATTACTGCAAAGTAGAGTGAAGTGCAATGTAAAGTGATCTGGCGCACGATTACAATGTAGAGCTGTTTCCGTGGAGGTTATCGGTTTGATGAAGAAGAAAAAAAATGGTGAGCGATAATTAATGAAAATGCACCGCTTGATGGACTAATCTGGTGCAATTATCTCCGAGATAGCAATTTGCTCAAGTTACATTTTTATTACAGTTTTTTTACATGATTTTAGTTCACACGGGTATCTTGGCACTAGCTGCAAGGATTTTGTCCGGATTTTTTGCGTTAGGTCTGGTTTGGGGTTCCAAAAGTCCCAACATTTCACATTTTCAAAGGTGAAATAACACATGTTTTCAGACAAAAAAGATGTAGTATCACCAAGATTTTTTTATTTTGTATTGAAAATTGTAAAATTGGATAAAGTCCTTCCGTATTTCTTCTAAAACCCAATTTTGACTGATGCATCAGAGGGTGAAAATGCAAAAGCTTCTCAGGAAGTTTCTGCCAAATCAAACAGTAATAATATCCTGCAACTGTCCGATATCGAGGAACAGGATGGCCACCAGGCTTCGATTTTCCCAGTTATCTTCCGATACCAATAATAAATTATTATTTAAATCAAACAAACATATTTCTTTGTTATTTATTTTGACAATATTTTGGTACAGGTACCGTAAACCGGGGTGACTTTGATAGGATTTCAATTTGTTTTTGGAATATTTTCTAACAGGATTATTATTTTTAAAACAAGTACTAGGCCACACAAAGTCCATGCACTATTTTGGAAAAAAAGTTTTCTCGATGGTGTTTAAAAAAAATAGTTACGTTAAAAATTCTTAATTTAAATTCCGGGGTGACTTTGATAGTCATTGGTTTTCTTGTTCAAATCACATTCAAGCTGTTCAAACTTTATTTGTACGTTAAATGTTCCATTACTTAAGTAGCTGACATAGTTTCAAAGGAAAAAAATCAATGTTCATATTAAATAACTAAGCTTATAAGCATTTTAGCAAAATACATAAAAATTTTAGGTAAAATTGTTGATAAGTCGGAAATTAGCCTGAAATCTGCTAAAACTAGTTTTGTTTATAAAATTATCGATTTATATTGCTTTTTACACTTAAATTAAAGCACGAAACACAAGTTTTTACATTTTACATGAAATTTGTTAAACTAAATTACCTTTGGAGATTTTTTGAAATTTAGTTTCAAAAACACATATTATTTATTATTGCATTCCGTTTTCATGTTTATTGAGAAAATCATTACACTTTGAGAAGTTTAAAATAATGACTTTCATCAACATTTTCTTGACTATAGTTAACTAACTTTTTAAACTTTTCAAAATTTTATGATCAATTCTTCTTGAGGTAACCGGGTTCGGTGAACGTTGCTAGAACCGTTTAACAACAACCTGCCTTTAAGATTCAGAAGTTTCGTAATTGAATGACGCAAAAATCGTACCTCGGAATCCTTTAAATTAACTCGTCCCATTTTTTAGTATGTTACGTAAAATTGTCCGAGGAATATTTTAACATAACAATATTTTCAGACATAGGCTCTTTGGTCCCGAAACCTTCAAAACCTCAACTCAAGTTTCCATACGACCTTTTCAGATATAAGGCTTGATTTTCGAAACATTAGACTTTTTTTCGAATCTAATCATCTTTCATTTGCTATCTAAAATCAGTTGAATTGACGCGGAGTTATGACTTTTCGAAAAATCGACGAAAATAGCAATTTTTCGGACCACCCTAACAAGGTGTAGGCCAAACAAAAAAAAAAGGGTCTGATTATTTCGGCCACACATAAAATTTGAGCTCGAATGGAGAACTTTTTTTCAAATCAGTGGAAATTGAGAAGTACACGTGTTTTACCTTTTCAAAATTAATGTTGAATTAAATTTTCAAAATAAAAAGATAATTTAAGTTGGTAAATTATCATGTCTATTGTTTCCAAAAAAATAACATAAATGATACGTTTGTGTTATTTTGATGTGATTTGAATCTAGCTCTTGATTGGAAAACAGGTATTTTTTAAATTTATTCTGAAACTTTGAAAAAAAAAAAAAACAAGCTAAAAATATCACGGAAAACTCAATGGAAGAAAATCCATAGCCAAGTTAATCATGTCTATTACAAACTTTTTCCGATATTTTCATTTAAAATATTTTGAATCATAAATCACGAATTTTAACTAAACTAAAATAATACTTAACCGTTTTTAAAGAGTTAATTTTAAAAATCGATTGTAGATTTTATAGGTTTTATTCGTATCGCATTTCAAATCACTTTATCGGATTGTTTCTTTCTTCAAAAATAAAGTCCAAAATAACGATAAGACATTTCCCCAGTGATGTCATAAGTTATAGTCAAAGCTCATGCCATGTAAACAAAACTAATTTCTTCACCACGAATTGAAAAGCACTTTCAGCATATCCAAACGAGAGCTGCTGAACCGACGACGACGACAAAAGCTAATTCGAAACCCAAGTCATGACTTTCGCAGTTCAACGTCTCCAACGCACAGGTTGCGCCATTATTTTCACAGCATTGCTCCGTGTTTCCTTGGAATTCTGTTTAAGTGTGTGTGCGTCGGTCGCCATGTTTAATTTATAAACGTGCCACGTTTGCTTCTTTGCATGATAAATCTTTCTTGAAGTTGGGTGCCGGCGAATTTCGAGGAACTGATTTTTACTCGCCCCTTACCCGAGAAATAAAACGATGGTGGTGGAAAATTTATAGCCAATTTATACCGTGGGATTTGCATAGCGATCTAAAAGTTAAGGTTAATCCTGTTAAATCCAGACTCTATCTTAAATGTTTCGCTTTACAAAAAAAAATGCTTTTTATTCAACAAAATCCAAACATTTCACGTATTCATTGAGCAATGAGCGTAAACTCAACCTTAAATCATCTTAAATCTAAGCCTCGCTTCTTCAAAGCAACCCCGCCAACGGCTTGAATTCCCCGTTCTGGGAATTGGCAGCCCGTCTTCAGCGCCAAAGCAAGGTGTTCCAGATCAAAGCAATTCCCGGTGAGCCGGAGCAAAGGCACGGTGAAGGCTTCTGGATTCTGCTCTCCGGGAGGCTGCAAATGAACGCGAGCTTTTCCGAATCGATGAGTCCGTTTAGGGCGGTTATGTTTCTTGATCAAATTTCGGGAAAACGAACGCCATTTCACGGTCGTTAGAGGTTAGAGGGTGAAGGAGAATGTTCTTCTATTCGGTAGGGGTAACGGATACATTTTGGGCAGAATCGGCTTATTCAATTATGATGTCCATTCGCAAATTAAGTCCTAATTGACGAATTCCTTTGGGAAATGATAGGGATTTATACGAACTGGAAACATTAACTCAGCTTTCGGAACCAGAGAAAACCACTCAAGATTGTGCAGCTTTTAAAGCCATTGGTAATGTGTTGTTTATTTATTGATTTGTCGTTTCTGTTTTTTTGTTTTTAGGTCGTTTTTATCATTTTTGTAATATTTATCGTTTTTGTCATTTTTGTCATTTTTGTCATTTTTGTCATTTTTGTCATTTTTGTCATTTTTGTCATTTTTGTCATTTTTGTATTTTTTGTCATTTTTGACATTTTTGTCATTTTTGTCATTTTTGTCATTTTTGTCATTTTTGTTTTTTTTTTTGTCATTTTTGTCATTTTTGTCATTTTTGTCATTTTTGTCATTTTTGTCATTTTTGTCATTTTGTCATTTTTGTCATTTTTGTCATTTTTGTCATTTTTGTCATTTTGTCATTTTGTCATTTTTGTCATTTTGTCATTTTTGTCATTTTTGTCATTTTTGTCATTTTTGTCATTTTTGTCATTTTGTCATTTTTGTCATTTTTGTCATTTTGTCATTTTTGTCATTTTGTCACTTTTGTCATTTTTGTCATTTTTGTCATTTTTGTCATTTTTGTCATTTTGTCATTTTTGTCATTTTTGTCATTTTTGTCATTTTGTCATTTTTGTCATTTTTGTCATTTTTGTCATTTTGTCATTTTGTCATTTTTGTCATTTGTCATTTTGTCATTTTTGTATTTTTTGTATTTTTTGTAATTTTTGTAATTTTTGTAATTTTTGTAATTTTTGTAATTTTTGTAATTTTTGTCATTTTTGTCATTTTTGTCATTTTTGTCATTTTTGTCATTTTTGCCATTTTTGTCATTTTTGTCATTTTTGTCATTTTTGTCATTTTTGTCATTTTTGTCATTTTTGTCATTTTTGTAATTTTTGTAATTTTTGTCATTTTTGTCATTTTTGTCATTTTTGTCATTTTTGTCATTTTTGTCATTTTTGTCATTTTTGTCATTTTTGTCATTTTTGTCATTTTTGTCATTTTTGTCGTTATTTTTTTGTTGTTTTGTTGTTTTGTTGTTTTGTTGTTTTGTTGTTTTGTTGTTTTGTTGTTTTGTTGTTTTGTTGTTTTGTTGTTTTGTTGTTTTGTTGTTTTGTTGTTTTGTTGTTTTGTTGTTTTGTTGTTTTGTTGTTTTGTTGTTTTGTTGTTTTGTTGTTTTGTTGTTTTGTTGTTTTGTTGTTTTGTTGTTTTGTTGTTTTGTTGTTTTGTTGTTTTGTTGTTTTGTTGTTTTGTTGTTTTGTTGTTTTGTTGTTTTGTTGTTTTGTTGTTTTGTTGTTTTGTTTTGTTGTTTTGTTTTGTTGTTTTGTTGTTTTGTTGTTTTGTTGTTTTGTTGTTTTGTTGTTTTGTTGTTTTGTTGTTTTGTTGTTTTGTTGTTTTGTTGTTTTGTTGTTTTGTTGTTTTGTTGTTTTGTTGTTTTGTTGTTTTGTTGTTTTGTTGTTTTGTTGTTTTGTTGTTTTGTTGTTTTGTTGTTTTGTTGTTTTGTTGTTTTGTTGTTTTGTTGTTTTGTTGTTTTGTTTTTTCTCTATAAGATCCTTTATTTTTTACCATCACCTTGTTGAGTTTCTAGATCAATATTTAGCCACATTATTCTCAACCCTAAAGATTGTTTTTTCTCGACGCCGCCAGCAGACGTGTCTTCGATTCCACTGTCAATGTTTTGCCTGCTCGTTATCCAAATAAAACTTTCCGATTGGCTGAATCCCCAACGGAAATTATCCTTTGAACGCAAGCCATCCGGTACTTAATTGGTTAAAGGGGATGATTCATTAGATTCGTGGAAGCGCGCTTTGAAAAAGCTCAATCAATGACGACTCATTTTTAGAATTCCTTTCGATTCTACAGAAAGCTGGTACAATAAAAAACCGATCATCATCGCAATCTACTTTTCCTTAGGGGAAAATCGCCTATTTCCACCGCAAATTTAAAATGTCTCAATAAACAGACTTGATTGCTAAAGAATAGTGACTTTCCCCCTGCTCACAATACAAAAAAAATCTCACAAAGGACGCGTCCCGAATTGCACAGCCTGATGACGCTCACAATGGAGAGCCCCCACGTGTGGTCGATTGTTAGGAAATTTCCTCCAATTTTGATGCTTTTGGTGAGCCACGCAGCTGTGGTCAGCTTCGGGCTCGGTTGGATTTGTCAATTGTGGACAGCACACGTGCTTTGTCCCTGTTCAAGACTCCTTCTCGGTAGTTGCCATTTTGGCCGGGGTTTCCAGGAACTAGAAAGAAAAATATCTGGGAAGTGAATGTCTGCTTCAGAAAAAAATCTCTGAGAAATTGTTTGTGCGCTAAACTCTGTCAAAACACATAAAATCGGAAAACTTTGACCCAATCTGTCTAAAATTTAAATGAAACTTTGTTTTAATTCAGTGCTTTTCCACCGGTAAGAACTACGCTTTGGGGGTGATTTGAACAGAAATTGATTGCCATTTTACGGGTTATGAGGAAAAAAACCATTAATTTAACATTAATTTAAACTATCAGCTATAAATAATGAAATTCAATTGATTTTATACAGTTTTCTAAGCGACAATATTTCATTAAATATAAAAGGTTTTAAAACATATTTTTTTCTAAAAAATATATGAAGGACAGATATACAAAAAAAAATAGAAGTCTAACGAACTGAAAACTTTTTCAAATGCATTTTACAGTTTTTGGAATATTTGTGAAATTAACCACAAAAAGTTTTTTTCGAAGATTTTCTTTTCTCGTCCATTCTTACATATTTTGAAAATTGATTATTGCAAAATAACTGGAATGCTATAAAATCCTTTTTTTGTACTCAAATTTTCAAACTAATGCTTCTTATTTAAATTTTTATACATGTCTTTTGCTAGGCGAAAAAACTGATTTTCCGCAACTAATATTCAACCATGACTGTTTGCGTTCTATTTAGCAGGAACAGTTACTTTATTTCGATTTTTTTGAATAGGTCAAATAAACATATAAAAGACAATAGTTTATACACAGACAGTCTGTGGTTGGTTTTTTATAATTTTGGTAAAATATTATTTTTTATGATAAAAGTTTAGATTTACATTTTAAGATCATCCCTAATGCGACCACGTGCTCCAATTGTTTGTCAAAAAGGCTCCGCTGGATTGTAGGACGAAGTGAGGGGGAAGAGGTTTTGACATTTGTAATCCCTCATCCGACCGTACAATATCAGTAGGGTTAGTGAATTTTCACGATTTCGCGGACAGCGCAAAATTCGTGAAATTTGAAGATTTCCGTGAAATCTCGTGAAATTTATCAATTTTCTCAAATCATTTTTTGCCTTCTTCGCCTTACTGCCTATAAATCACTCGAAAATGAACTTTTTAATCAGACCTCCTAGACCTACAGTAATTTGTACATATCGACTCAGAATCACCAGCTGAACAAATGTCTGTGTGTTTGGCTGTAGACATGTGTACCGAACAGGGTTGTTAAAATATCAAAATATCAGCTCTTGGCAACTACAATTATCCCGCCTGAATATTCATGCCTCAAATACAACTGCTCTTCTCTCCTTAATGAAACTCTCAGCGCCGAAAATAGCCGAACACGTTTTCGTGTTTACACACTCGCGATTGACATTTTCCTTTTCTCTCTCATTCCCGCTTCCACGATCATCCTACCGCAACAGCGTTTAACCATAAAAGCCGCCACAAAACCAATTTCGCAAACGCAGTTTAACGGGACGTCATGCGTGGTCGGCTCCAAATCGCCATCTCGCGTTCTCTCGTTGCAGTTTTCGGAGAGATTGAGAGACTTAGCGGTGAGAGAGCGTAGTCGAGGAAAGGGGAGGAGTGATAGAGAGAGAATGACATCGCTGGGAATCACGAGACACAAGAAGAGATCTCACAAGCTATAGTGACGGCCGCTATACTCTCGGATTTTTTTGGTGCAGAGATAATCAATTGATAGCTTTTCTATCACTCATTTGCAACACTGGTACCGAATCAATGTCACTGGAATATCTCGTCACTGGCTGAACCGATTTTGACCGTATTGGCATCATTCGATTCGTCTTAGGGTCCCATATGTCCTTATTGAAATTTAAGAGTTTTAGTATTTTTTATTCATAACTTATTTTTATTAGGTCCTTTTAGGTGCTGTGAACAGGTTGGGACCGAGGATCGTTAAATATCTAATATATAACAAAAAAAAAAAAAAAACAACTCATTAAACTCCATACTTGGCGATCATGTAACTGACCTTGGTTACTTGGTCCAAGCGGGTCTTGCAGGTCTTGAACCTGCCGATGTACTCGGAGAAAATCCCCCACAGCTCAGCCGAACTGTAGAGTACCTCCCCGGCTTCCTTCTCCGTGGCTCCACCGTCTCGGGGCCACCTTGGCTGCTTCCTGCGGGACGAGGGCGATCCTTGGATCTTCCGTCCGGAACTGCGCCCGGCAGCGGAGGGAACTCCGCCGGCGTAAACGCCGGAACTGCTGGACTCTGCTTCTCCGCCTTCCTTGCCGGCGGTTTCGGTTTCGACGCCTGCTGGCGCCTCTCGGATGAAGTCCGCACGCTTAGGGCAGCTGCGGTCCGTGGCTTCGTGGGCTCCAGAGCAGTTGGCACACCGCTTCGGCTCGGCTTCTTGGACTTTGCACTCGTCCGTCTTGTGGGGACCCCCACAGTTGTTGCACCTGCCTTTAGGGTGACAGTTCCTGGTTCCATGACCCAGCTGCAAGCAGTTCCTGCACTGAGTCACGTTCGGCCGCTTGTTCCGGTAGGCCTCCCACCGGATGATAGTGCTTGCCACAACTTTCATTGCAGAGAGCTTCTTCAGATTGGTGTATCCCTTGGGGAAGACCACAATGTACGGAGTTTCGTCCACGGTGGACTTTTCCTTCGCTTGATGACATGCACCTCCAGCGCGTCCAGCTTGAGATCCCTCTTCAGCAGGTACTTGACCTCGTCCGGTTTTAGTTCATCAGGTAAACCACGAAGAACTACCCGATGATTTCGTCCGCTCCGCCGTTCGTGGGTGTAGAATTTCTTCTTCTTGAGGAGCTCTTGCAACTTGTCAAAATCTTTGACAGAGAAGCAGGTCACCTTGGTTCCAAATCGGGTTAGTTTGTAAATCGGGTTGAAACCAAATTTACAACTTTCCACTATTGTCACGAGCTTGTAAAAATCCATGGTGCTCTTCACCACCAAAGGTGGTTGCTTTTGTTTACCTGCCGACTGGCCGGGTGGTGAAACCGCCGGGTCGTCTCCTCCTCCTGCTGGGCTGGCATTGTTGTTGTTTTCGTTTTCCGCTAGTGGGCTGAACTTGTTGTTATTGAGCACATCCTGCTCCACTTTTCCTTGTCCGACGACAGCTCCGGTGATCTCAGGGGTCTTCTTCCGCTTCCGATTTCCGGGGATGAGTTGGAAATCATCCGTCTCGGAGGTCTCTTCCACCTCCATCCGTCAAACAACTCGAGGCACGATGCCTTTAGCGCGAACGTCACACACGTCTACTCTCTCGGAGCTGTCAGAGCCATGTGTAAGAGTTTTACAGCTGCAAATAAATTTCACAATTTTTAGAATGGTTCTGAAATGACTTTTCTTGTGGATTAAGATTTTTTAAGATTTGACTTACCTATCTAAAATTACAAGCAGTTTAAAAAATGTTAAGAATTTACATAACCTCAATCTATTTCCCTCAGCCTGTGTGGATCAATCGGACCGCGCACTGGACTCACAACCCAGAGGTCGCCGGTTCGAATCCCGGGGCGGACGCAAAAAATTCTAAGTGTAAATATAGGTATTCGGTGCCCTCTCCCCGTGCCCATACCTTCACACTTAGGAGACCCGGGAGGCGGAGTCTTGTCGCAAAAAGAACGATACACGCCTGTGGATCCGTTGACGAAACCGCAAGGTTTAAGAGGGCCACATTATAAGGTGTTACGTCGATCCCGTTTTCAATCTATTTCCCCACAGTAGAGGGATGCCATTCTCCTCAATGGAGCACTTCCATTCGAGCAGTTTTTGCTTTTTTCTACAATGTATTTCTTATGGAGCGAACTGTCAAAAACTGCTCGACTGCGGGTGCTCCATTGAGGTGTCTGTATAATCTTGACAAAAAGTATGTAGATAGTCTGTTTTTTTACTCATTACTTAGGCTGGTACAAATATTTTTAAAAGTTTTTGTCACCCCCCCCCCTTCAAAATTGGCCCGAAAAATCAGGGGGCAAAAAAAATATTTTTACAATAAACTTCAAAATTTCAATGAAAATTCAAGTGCAACCAACTGAAATCAAATTAAAATACATTCTCCTGCGTTTAAAATCATTTTTAGCGTGTTTGGGTTTATTTAAAAATCTTAAGATTTTTGAAAATTTTCGATGCAAAATCTTTTTTTTCGATACAATTTTTGTTTTTGTCAGATCTTAGATTTTTTGAAAACTAATGATTGCAAAACAACTGAACTAGTGTAAAATGCATTTTAAAACACTTTTTTCAATTAAATGTGAAGACTATGGCTTGTTATTTAAATTTTTATATTTTTTTATTTTTTTGCCCCCCCCCCCTTGACCTCAGCCAGGGCCGAGGGACAAAAACTTTTTTAAATATTTGCATCGGCCTTATTTTTATTAGGACCTCTTAGGTGCTGCGATCACGTTAGGGGTGATCCATAAACCATGTGGACACTTAAGGGGGGTTGGAATCACTCTATAAATGAGAGGAAGGCACCAATCACCTAAAGGTGGATTAAGTAACGTTTTTAAATAACAACATATAAACTATTTGACTTTACGGACTGAATGTAAATTTATTTAGTGATATTAACCATGTGAAGAATTGTTAGCAAAACAAAGACTAACAAAAAATTGTTACAACATTTAAAAGTTAAAAAAAAAATAATCAAAAAAAAAGTTGGAATCATTAAGTTATCACAAGGATGATATAACTAATCATTTTGTTGCAATTATTATCATACCAATAAGTTTATTTTATACGTTTAAAATATTTTTTTTTGTTTTTTTAAAGATTGCATGATTTTTTTCAGTTGAATTGATTTATTTTTAGAAATCTATCACGTTACGCGAAATTTCCGTGAAATTTGATATTTTGAAATTAAGGTCCCGTGAAATTTGCTTTTGTTTGAGCGTGAAACATCACTAAGCCTTAATATCAGCTTCCGATGATGAGCATTTTTACATAACCGTTTACATTTTTAGGATGTTTTTTTTACAGTTCAGTATCAGGAAATCAAGAAATGAAAAAAATACATGTAAGAGATACACCGTTTGATTACAAACTAACATTTATAATTAATGGCTTTAAATATATTGCTTTATCTGTAATTCATAATTTATGTTTGGAAATTGATTCGACGAGGCAAAGAGGCAAATTTTCAAAATATCTGAGATTAACTTTTTTCTTCGATTGACTTTTAGTACTAATTTTTCATTACAAAAATACCACAAAATTATCTTAAATCAGCGTGGAAAATGAATGCTGACCTCCTAAAGAATAAGTTATGTTTCTTCTTGCAGTCATAGAGAACCGGACGCTTAAATCTAGTGTACAGAATTGATTCATCCCAGCGCTTGATAGCATGACCAAATATTGATTTTTTTCATTGCAATCACTCCAGTAACAGCGATGTTTTTGTATAAATCACAGCGAAGAAACGAGAAAGGATTTGATCCGGCTGCTTGTTGTCAGAAGCTCCTGATATTTTATACATTCCATCCAATATTCCAAGCTGAGGACGCATCCTTCTGCCAGCAAAATACCCACCAAGTGGCCGGCGAAACGGAAACCCGATCAAGTGATGCGGTGAATCATTGGCTGGGTGGACAAGCGAACGGGCAAACCTCTGAATTGCCCTTTTTTGCCGGGGCAGATTGTTTGATGAAGATGAGACCCCGCAGGATTGGAATGTTGAATTCCCAGAACAGATTCCTTCTGGCAGAGATTCGATGCCGGGTTAAAATTAATTGGATGAAGCGGTCTTTAAGGAGCTCGTTGAGTTGAGTAAATTTTCCCTTCACGACGGATTCACGTTCAGTTTCATCATCACCTGGAACGGTGCGAGGGGATCTTAGCTAAACCCGTTCTCGACAAATACGGTGGACGGTTGTCCTTTTTTGCGAGAAGAGAGACGGGGAAAGCTTCCAAGTTGAGCTACCTTTCGAGCGTAAATTTGTCCATTTTCTGGGTAGCTGCACCCAATCTTAATGTATTTTCGTCGGGTCTTTCAAGTCGCCAAGCCAAAAGAAATTCTTACAAAGAAGGAAAAAATAGTTTAATAATTGTTTCAATATTTAGAAAAATAGATTTAAAACTTCATAAGGACAATTTTTATAATTCCAAAATTTTAAAGCTCAATAAATCCCTCACAGTCGATTGAACTCATTCACCAGTATTGATTTACCGCCATCTCCAGAGTCCCAAAGTGAACTTCATTCCGAAAAATAAAAACGTTCAAATCCCTGACACTCAATTACCAGCTAATCCAAACCGAAAGTCGTACTTGTGGGTGTGTGGAGGATGGTTTTCAGCTGTTCCAATCACCGACAAGCAATCGGGGGGCAGAAACCAACACAAAAAAGGCGAAAGACTGGCCACAACCTAGTTTGTACGCCGAAATTCTATTCCAATTATCTGCCCCGGCACTGCTGTTGACTCTCAACTGCTGCAACGATGCATCGAACCGGAAGGCCCACACACCGAAAAAAACCTCGGAATCAAATCATCTGACAAAAACGTTACTTAATCCACCTTCAGGTGGTTGGTGCCTTCCTCACATTCATAAAGTCAATACATTCAGTTCGCAGACCTTTAATTTTTCTGGCTCATCGGCAAAAAAAAACCTATCCAACGATAGTTCGCATGGAAGATTCAGACAATATTTTTATCACAATATCTGAAATCCAACCTCTAAAATGTGTATAAATAACACTTAAGTGCTAATAACTTTTGAAAGGGGTGGCAGATCCTCGATGTATTAGGCTCATTTGAAAGGTCTTTCGATTATCTAACTAACGACAGGTCGCATGAAGGACCCGTACATCATTTTTACTAAAATATCTGAGATCCGGCCTCCAAAAAGTGTATAAATAACACTTAAGTGCCAATAACTTTTGATAGGGTTATCAGATCCTTAATGTTTTAGACTCATTTGAAAGGTCTTTCGATTATCTAACTAACGACAGGTCGCATGATGGACCCGGACATCATTTTTACTGAAATATCTTAGATCCGGCCTCTAAAAAGTGTATAAATAACAGTTAAGTGCTAATAACTTTTGATAGGATTGTCAGATCCTTGATGTTTTAGGCTCATTTGAAAGGTATTTTGATTATCTAACTAACGACAGGTCGCATGATGGACCCGGACATCATTTTTACTAAAATATCTGAGATCCGGCCTCCAAAAAGTGTATAAATAACACTTAAGTGCCAATAACTTTTGATAGGGTTGTCAGATCCTTGAAGTTTTAGACTCATTTGAAAGGTCTTTTTAATACCTTTCTGAAAATGTATAACATGATAGGGTTTCTTGCAAAAACCACCCTTTTTACAATCTTCCGGACATACGCCAACATCGTTTTTTTAGCATAACTTTTGAAGTACTTAACTAAACTTACTGATTTTAAATAGAGACCTATGGGACCCCAAGACGAATCGAATGAGACTAATACGGTCAAAATCCGTTCATCCAGTCCGGAGATAATCGAGTGACAATTTTTTTTGTCCACCCACCTACACACATCCACACAGACATTTGCTCAGAACATGATTCTGAGTCGATAGGTATACGTGAAGGTGGGCTTACAAGGTCGAATTAAGAAGTTCATTTTCCGAGTGATTTTATAGCCTTTCCTCAGTAAGGTGAGGAAGGCAAAACCGCAGTCACTGCAATGGCTGCGCCTGAATCGATTTGTTTTTTTTTTTTTTTTGGTGGGGTTATGTTTGAAATTGCTTGATATCAAGCCTCAAAGGTATCAGAGATTTAAAGGTTTCAAACTGAACTTTAAAATTAAAGTTGAAAAAGCACACCCTCAACCCACTTACGTTCCATCCAAGTATGCTAATTCTCATTAATCGCTGTTACTACCAATAATCATCATCGAGTGCTTCCAATATATATCTGCTGAGTCAACAAATTGATCCATCATATTAACCCAGCAATCGAACATGGACGTCCGGATGATGGAAAAAGAGCAAAAAAAAACATAAACGACTGCTCTTTGGCAAATATTTGAACTTCCTCCGATGCTGTTCATTACACTGTACGCTGAGAGGAAGAACAGCCAGGAAAACGTTGTTTACATTTTGCTCTCTACTTTGTGTTTGTCAATTTGTACAAATGGAAGTGGAACATATGTGTTAAATAATGGCGAGAAGGGAAAAGCTTCGAAAAAATACATGTTTGGTGCCTTCCTAGCTATTGTCACGATTGTCATGACAAGGCATACTAAATGGATTTTGTAATTTTTACAAAATTTTAGATTTACCCTTAAGCAAAGATTCTTCAATTTTTTTTTGCATATTGAAAAGGTACACATGCCCAATACACAGATTTTTGTATCTTGGGCATTCGGACTTGAACTATATACTCTTTATGAGATGCACAGACATTTAAAAAAATCATTAAATTATAAATTTGTTAAAAAAATACGTGGAACTCAGTCTTCAAGAGCTTGAAAATGCATTTTCGGATGGTTTCCCATGATCCAATATTGTTCAATTTTTTTTTCCTGTAAAGACATTTCAGAAAACATTGAAGCATCCTAGTTTTCAATGTTGCAAGACTTTTAGGTGCAAATGCAGCTAAATTTATTAACCTTTCATAAAATTTAAATTAAATTTGAGGTTAAGAAAATAAAAAGTACCAAGTAAGATTAAAAAACCATTTTTCTGGTTTTCCATGAAAATACAAAATTACTTTGAAAATGGTGGTACTAATAGTACATTATGAAACAAGTTGCAAAACGAAGATTTTGTCAGCATGAGTCGTACATTTATCAAACGAGGTTCACCATGTTGGATAAATACTGAAAAATCAAATTTTGCAACGAGTTCCATACAACATTTTTGCAATTCCGAATAACACCCTTTGAGCAGTTCTCTAGGATTTCAGTCATTCGATTTTTTTTTTGTATTTTTTAATCCAACTGAAACTTTTTTGGTGCCTTCGGTATGCCCAAAGAAGCCATGTCCATACAAAACTGATGTATGAAAATTAAAAAATCTGTATCTTTTGAAGGAATTTTTTGATCGATTTGGTGTCTTCGACAAAGTTGTAGGTATGGATACGGACTACACTGGAATAAAATGATACACGGTAAAAAAAATTTGGTGATTTTTTATTTAACTTTTTCTCACTAAAACTTGGTTTGCAAAAAGACACTATTTCTAATTTTTTTTTATTTTTGATATGTTTTAGAGGACATAAAATGCCAACTTTTCAGAAATTTCCAGGTTGTGCAAAAAATCATTGACCGAGTTATAAATTTTTAATTCAATACTGATTTTTTTCAAAAAATCGAAATTTTGGTCGCAAAAATTTTTCAACTTCATTTTTCGATGTAAAATCAAATTTGCAATCAAAAAGTATTCTAGTAAAATTTGATAAAGTGCACCGTTTTCAAGTAAAATCCATTTTTAGGTGACTTTTTTGAAAATAGTTGCAGTTTTTCATTTTTTTAAATTAGTGCACATGTTTGCCCACTTTTGAAAAAAATATTTTTGAAAAGCTGACAAAATTCTCTATATTTTGCTTCTTCGGACTTTGTTGATACGACATTCAGTTGTTGAGATTTTGCAATGCAAAGGTTTAAAAACAGTAAAATTTATGTTTTCTGAGTCTCACCCAAACAGTCCATTATTTTTCAATGTCGATATCCCAGCAACTAATGGTCCGATTTTCAATGTTAAAATAGGAAACATTTGTGAAATTTTTCGATCTTTTCGAAAACAATATTTATAAAATTTTCAAATCAAGACTAACATTTCAAAAGGGCCAAACATTCAATAGTACGCCCTTTTAAAATGTTAGTCTTGGTTTAAAAATTTTGAAAATATTGTTTTCGAAAAGATCAGAAAATTTCATATTTTAACATTGATAATTGGACCATTAGTTGCTGAGATATCGACATTGAAAAATGGTGGGCTGTTTGGGTGAGACTTAGAAAACATAAATTTTCCTGTTTTTAAACCTTTGCATTGCAATATCTCAACAACTAAATGTCGTATCAACAAAGTCCGAAGAAGCAAAATATAGAAAATTTTGTCAGCTTTTCAAAAATATTTTTTTCAAAAGTGGGCAAACATGTGCACTAATTTTAAAAAATGAAAAACTGCAACTATTTTCAAAAAAGTCACTTAAATATGGATTTGACTTGAGAACGGTGCACTTTATCAAAATTTCATTATAGTAGTTTATGCAACAAGTTGCAAAAAGAGGATTTTTTCATCACGAGTCGTACATTTATCCAACTCGGTGAACCTCGTTGGATAAATGTACGACTGAAGAAAATCAAGTTTTGCAACGAGTTCCATGCAACATTTTTTGCAATTCCAAAAAACACACAATGAGTGAAATTTTATGTCGAATCTCCATGTGTTTTGTCAATAAATCGTTTAAATAAAAAAAAATGTTGAAAAGTGTTACTTTTCGAAACAAGTGCTGAAAAGTTCAACTTTTCAGCATTTATTTTGAAAAGTGTTGCTATTTGATTCTGTTATTTTTGGTACAGAAAAGTAGGCTATTTCGTCGTTCAAGAATGACAGGAAATGTGAGTAGTTTCACGACAGAATTACAAAAAGATATTTTTGAAATCAAGAAACTAATTTTAACTGTTCTAGGAAAAATCTGTTATTCCAGCCTTAGGCTCTTTTTTGCATTTTTTATCAGCTTGAGTACCTTTTTTGGTCACACAGAAGACATTTTTGGTCAACGCACTTTGTAAAAAATAGATACACGAGAAAAACGTTTGCTGTCATTCTCGAGTGTCAAAAGGGCTACTTTTCTCTACCAAAAATAACAGAATGGAAATTTTTGAGCAGTGAATTTATTTAACATATGGATGTTTGACATAAAACTTCATCCAAAAAACGTTTTTCGGTATTTCAAAAAATATGGTAAGCAACTCGTTGCAAAAGTTGATTTCAGTATTTCAGTACTCGTCGTATTAATCCAAGTCGGTAAAACTCGTAAATGTACGATTCGTGCTCAGAAAATCTTCTTTTTGCTACTTGTTGCATAAATTACTATTTAGTCACTTAAAAGTTAATAACTGAAAACATCTATTAAATTTTGATAGATGGGTAATTCTCCGCCAACTCAAACGAAATCGTTAAAAGTTGGCCCAACCCCTCTTTGATTTGCATGAAACTTTGTCCTAAGGGGCAACTTTTGTCCCTGTTCACGAATCCGAGCTCCATTTTTTAAATCTCGTGATGGAGGTTGGTACGACTCGTTCCATTTTTTGAACATTCGAAAATAGACGTGTATTTCAATAGATTGCAGCTTGAAATGGATATTATAAACTCATTTCATTTTTCACTCATTATGTACTGATATCTTTTTTTCGTTTCGTTTGTACTGATATCTCAATAAATATTCATTTTACCCTGAGGTTTTGATTGAATTTAACGTAAAAAACTCTCAGCAATCGAATGCAATTGTCAGTTTTCCCGTAAGTGCTCGTCCAAAAATGCATTTTAAAACTTAAAGCGCAAAATGTTCATATCTGGCAACACTGTACGTAAATTTTGAGTACGCCATTCGATTCTACATCAAAAAATCTTCAAATATGCATACCCAAAAGTTCACTTTTTCTAAACTTTTCTCTTAGCAAAATGCATTTTAAAAATGAGGTTTTTCAAAAATCTCAGAAAAAGAGGGGTGTGCCACGGGTTCGGGGGTGGACCAAATGTCACCAAACTTGGGATTCTTTGTTTTTGGGGCAAAAACAACCCCCATGCCAAATATGAGCAGATTTGGTGAAGGTCGATGTTGGACGCGTGGTCACTTGGGAAGGAATGACCCATACATTTTTTGAGTAAAAGGGACCTTTTATGTAAAATTGAACGCCCGATTTGATGGCGTAATCAGCGTTCCGAAAAAACGTATTTTTAATGTAAAAAATTTACTTATAAATATTCTAAAAAAATTGCCATTTTTTCTAGACTGTTATCTGCTATAAACCAGAAAGGGCAATTTTTCTATTTAAAACAAAAAAAATCATTTTAATATTCTGTGTTTTTTCAAACTTTGCAGGGTTATTTTAGAATAGTCGAGCAATGTTTATAAATTTGTAGAGCAGACAATAACAAAAAAATTAAATATAAACATAGGGGGCTTGCTCGTAACCATTACGAGTTATCGCGATTTCCAGGAAAAATGGTTTGAAAAGTTACTTTTTTTTTGTTTTTCTTTGTTTTATCGTTGGTGTCTGTAGCAGGTGATCACCAATAAAATAAGGATGTTCCAAAACTGTAATTTCATTCACAGCAAAAAAAGTACATTTTAATATGTTGAAAATTGGTTGGTTGAATATCACCTCTTTTTTGAGTATTATTACCTAAAAAATGTGTTAAAGTGTGAACCTGATGAAATTACACCAGAAAATGATGAAAATTCATTCAGTTGAAATATTGAACATTTTTGACACAAATTCTGTCATCATTCTCTGTTGAATATAACCATCATTTTTTCTGTGTTGCTTTGGTAGAATTGATGGTTTTTCAAGCTTGGACTATTTAACTTCTGTCAAAGTGATCTCCATCCTATTTTTGTAGGTATTAAGTTTAGTTTTTGAAGGACAGATACAGCAAACCAAAAATACTGAAATAATTTGATAGCCATGTCATCAAAACATACAAAAATAGTGTCAGATTAAAAATAAAATCTTCAGAAAACAAAATCACTCTAAAATTTCAAAAGAGGTCTAATTGTTTCTAATCTCCACTCCACTGATTATGAATCAACTTCTGAACTTCGTATTCAACTAACAAAAGCTGTTATTTATGCATTCCAATAAATTTTATTCACGGAAATACATTCGCATACATATTAACAAAATTACTATCACCACAACCAGCGTCAGTGTCGTATGGTTCGTTTGGCTGGATTGGCAAAAGGAAGTGAAAGGCGAAAACAGCTCCGTGGAAGGCGCAAGATGTTTCGACACAATTTTCGGGGTATACTTTCAACGTGGGACAACTGAATCGAATTTGGAAACAGGTTATAATTTTGAATTGAATTTTGACATTATATTTTATAAACTTTTTATATTTTTAATTAATACATAATATTTTTTTAAACAATTCTTCATTAATTTTTAATACCAATAAATCACTACTCAGCAAGCCAAGGGATACTTACCCAAATATCGCTGCCTGCCGGAAGGAAAGTTTCTGCTGAAAACCGGACGTACAAAATTCAACATCAGCACAGAACCCGTTAAAAAAAGTTTTTTTTTTCTCTCTCTCGTAAAATTCGGTGTTACATGGTGCAACGGGAGCAAAAGTTTCCAGTTCCGAACAGCCCCGAAAGCAGCACTGTGTTTAGTATCGATTGGTCGATGCTTTTTCGGGGTTCTTGTTTATTGATTTGGGATGGCCCGCTTCCTGACCCTGGAACTGGTTATCGAAGCTGGTTTCTGGCTGTCTTGTACCAGCATTGTATAATAAATTCCACCAGGGAAATGGGGCCACACCAGGGAAAGCCAAGGAAAATTGGAAAATAAAACCACGTAAGATGCTTTGGGAAAGGGTTTTTGTGGGGTGTTGCATATCGAGTTGATTTTATTGCATTCAATGTGATTTTTCTTTATTTATTTAATCAATTTATCAATTTATCAATTTATCAATTTATCAATTTATCAATTTATCAATTCATCAATTTATCAATTTATCAATTTATCAATTTATCAATTTATCAATTTATCAATTTATCAATTTATCAATTTATCAATTTATCAATTTATCAATTTATCAATTTATCAATTTATCAATTTATCAATTTATCAATTTATCAATTTATCAATTTATCAATTTATCAATTTATCAATTTATCAATTTATCAATTTATCAATTTATCAATTTATCAATTTATCAATTTATCAATTTATCAATTTATCAATTTATCAATTTATCAATTTATCAATTTATCAATTTATCAATTTATCAATTTATCAATTTATCAATTTATCAATTTATCAATTTATCAATTTATCAATTTATCAATTTATCAATTTATCAATTTATCAATTTATCAATTTATCAATTTATCAATTTATCAATTTATCAATTTATCAATTTATCAATTTATCAATTTATCAATTTACCAATTTATCAATTTAGAAATTTATCAATTTATCAATTTATCAATTTATCAATTTATCAATTTATCAATTTATCAATTTATCAATTTATCAATTTATCAATTTATCAATTTATCAATTTATCAATTTATCAATTTATCAATTTATCAATTTATCAATTTATCAATTTATCAATTTATCAATTTATCAATTTATCAATTTATCAATTTATCAATTTATCAATTTATCAATTTATCAATTTATCAATTTATCAATTTATCAATTTATCAATTTATCAATTTATCAATTTATCAATTTATCAATTTATCAATTTATCAATTTATCAATTTATCAATTTATCAATTTATCAATTTACCAATTTATCAATTTAGAAATTTATCAATTTATCAATTTATCAATTTATCAATTTATCAATTTATCAATTTATCAATTTATCAATTTATCAATTTATCAATTTATCAATTTATCAATTTATCAATTTATCAATTTATCAATTTATCAATTTATCAATTTATCAATTTATCAATTTATCAATTTATCAATTTATCAATTTATCAATTTATCAATTTATCAATTTATCAATTTATCAATTTATCAATTTATCAATTGATAAATTGATAAATTTATCAATTTATCAATTTATCAATTTATCAATTTATCAATTTATCAATTTATCAATTTATCAATTTATCAATTTATCAATTTATCAATTTATCAATTTATCAATTTATCAATTTATCAATTTATCAATTTATCAATTTATCAATTTATCAATTTATCAATTTATCAATTTATCAATTTATCAATTTATCAATTTATCAATTTATCAATTTATCAATTTATCAATTTATCAATTTATCAATTTATCAATTTATCAATTTATCAATTTATCAATTTATCAATTTATCAATTTATCAATTTATCAATTTATCAATTTATCAATTTATCAATTTATCAATTTATCAATTTATCAATTTATCAATTATCAATTTATCAATTTACAATTTATCAATTTATCAATTTATCAATTTATCAATTTATCAATTTATCAATTTATCAATTTATCAATTTATCAATTTATCAATTTATCAATTTATCAATTTATCAATTTATCAATTTATCAATTTATCAATTTACCAATTTATCAATTTAGAAATTTATCAATTTATCAATTTATCAATTTATCAATTTATCAATTTATCAATTTATCAATTTATCAATTTATCAATTTATCAATTTATCAATTTATCAATTTATCAATTTATCAATTTATCAATTCATCAATTTATCAATTTATCAATTTAACAATTTATCAATTTAGAAATTTATCAATTTATCAATTTATCAATTTATCAATTTATCAATTTATCAATTTATCAATTTATCAATTTATCAATTTATCAATTTATCAATTTATCAATTTATCAATTTATCAATTTATCAATTTATCAATTTATCAATTTATCAATTTATCAATTTATCAATTTATCAATTTATCAATTTATCAATTTATCAATTTATCAATTTATCAATTTATCAATTTATCAATTTATCAATTTATCAATTTATCAATTTATCAATTTATCAATTTATCAATTTATCAATTTATCAATTTATCAATTTACCAATTTATCAATTTAGAAATTTATCAATTTATCAATTTATCAATTTATCAATTTATCAATTTATCAATTTATCAATTTATCAATTTATCAATTTATCAATTTATCAATTTATCAATTTATCAATTTATCAATTTATCAATTTATCAATTTATCAATTTATCAATTTATCAATTTATCAATTTATCAATTCATCAATTTATCAATTTATCAATTTATCAATTTATCAATTTATCAATTTATCAATTTATCAATTTATCAATTTATCAATTTATCAATTTATCAATTTATCAATTTATCAATTTATCAATTTATCAATTTATCAATTTTTAAATTTATCAATTTATCTATTTATCAATTTATCAATTTATCAATTTATCAATTTATCAATTTATCAATTTATCAATTTATCAATTTATCAATTTATCAATTTATCAATTTATCAATTTATCAATTTATCAATTTATCAATTTATCAATTTATCAATTTATCAATTTATCAATTTATCAATTTATCAATTTATCAATTTATCAATTTATCAATTTATCAATTTATCAATTTATCAATTTATCAATTTATCAATTTATCAATTTATCAATTTATCAATTTATCAATTTATCAATTTATCAATTTATCAATTTATCAATTTATCAATTTATCAATTTATCAATTTATCAATTTATCAATTTATCAATTTATCAATTTATCAATTTATCAATTTATCAATTTATCAATTTATCAATTTATCAATTTATCAATTTATCAATTTATCAATTTATCAATTTATCAATTTATCAATTTATCAATTTATCAATTTATCAATTTATCAATTTATCAATTTATCAATTTATCAATTTATCAATTTATCAATTTATCAATTTATCAATTTATCAATTTATCAATTTATCAATTTATCAATTTATCAATTTATCAATTTATCAATTTATCAATTTATCAATTTATCAATTTATCAATTTATCAATTTATCAATTTATCAATTTATCAATTTATCAATTTATCAATTTATCAATTTATCAATTTACCAATTTATCAATTTGAAATTGTCAATTTATCAATTTATCAATTTATCAATTTATCAATTTATCAATTTATCAATTTATCAATTTATCAATTTATCATTTATCAATTTATCAATTTATCAATTTATCAATTTATCAATTTATCAATTTATCAATTTATCAATTTATCAATTTATCAATTTATCAATTTATCAATTTATCAATTTATCAATTTATCAATTTAAATTTATCAATTGAAATTTATCAATTTATCAATTTATCAATTTATCAATTTATCAATTTATCAATTTATCAATTTATCAATTTATCAATTTATCAATTTATCAATTTATCAATTTATCAATTTATCAATTTATCAATTTATCAATTTATCAATTTATCAATTTATCAATTTATCAATTTATATGAATATTTAGGGTTTATCAATTTATCAATTTATCAATTTATCAATTTATCAATTTATCAATTTATCAATTTTCATTTATCAATTATCAATTTTATCAATTTATCAATTTATCAATTTATCAATTTATCAATTTATCAATTCATCAATTTATCAATTTATCAATTTATCAATTTATCAATTTATCAATTTATCAATTTATCAATTTTTAAATTTATCAATTTATCTATTTATCAATTTATCAATTTATCAATTTATCAATTTATCAATTTATCAATTTATCAATTTATCAATTTATCAATTTATCAATTTATCAATTTATCAATTTATCAATTTATCAATTTATCAATTTATCAATTTATCAATTTATCAATTTATCAATTTATCAATTTATCAATTTATCAATTTATCAATTTATCAATTTATCAATTTATCAATTTATCAATTTATCAATTTATCAATTATCAATTTGTTTATCAATTTATCAATTTATCAATTTATCAATTTATCAATTTATCAATTTATCAATTTATCAATTTATCAATTTATCAATTTATCAATTTATCAATTTATCAATTTATCAATTTATCAATTTATCAATTTATCAATTTATCAATTTATCAATTTATCAATTTATCAATTTATCAATTTATCAATTTATCAATTTACCAATTTATCAATTTATCAATTTATCAATTTATCAATTTATCAATTTATCAATTTATCAATTTATCAATTTATCAATTTATCAATTTATCAATTTATCAATTTATCAATTTATCAATTTATCAATTTATCAATTTATCAATTTATCAATTTATCAATTTATCAATTTATCAATTTATCAATTTATCAATTTATCAATTTATCAATTTATCAATTTATCAATTTATCAATTTATCAATTTATCAATTTATCAATTTACCAATTTATCAATTTAGAAATTTATCAATTTATCAATTTATCAATTTATCAATTTATCAATTTATCAATTTATCAATTTATCAATTTATCAATTTATCAATTTATCAATTCATCAATTTATCAATTTATAATTTATCAATTTATCAATTTATCAATTTATCAATTTATCAATTTATCAGTTTATCAATTTATCAATTTATCAATTTATCAATTTATCAATTTATCAATTTATCAATTTATCAATTTATCAATTTATCAATTTATCAATTTATCAATTTATCAATTTATCAGTTTATCAATTTATCAATTTATCAATTTATCAATTTATCAATTTATCAATTTATCAATTTATCAATTTATCAATTTATCAATTTATCAATTTATCAATTTATCAATTTATCAATTTATCAATTTATCAATTTATCAATTTATCAATTTATCAATTTATCAATTTATCAATTTATCAATTTATCAATTTATCAATTTATCAATTTATCAATTTATCAATTTACCAATTTATCAATTGAAATTTATCAATTTATCAATTTATCAATTTATCAATTTATCAATTTATCAATTTATCAATTTATCAATTTATCAATTCATCAATTTATCAATTTATCAATTTATCAATTTATCAATTTATCAATTTATCAATTTATCAATTTATCAATTTATCAATTTATCAATTTATCAATTTATCAATTTATCAATTTATCAATTTATCAATTGTCAATTTATCAAGTTTATCAATTTGTCAATTTATCAGTTGTCAATTTATCAATTATCAATTTATCAATTTATCAATTTATCAATTTATCAATTTATCAATTTATCAATTTATCAATTTATCAATTTATCAGTTTATCAATTTATCAATTTATCAATTTATCAATTTATCAATTTATCAATTTATCAATTTATCAATTTATCAATTTATCAATTTATCAATTTATCAATTTATCAATTATCAATTTATCAATTTATCAATTTATCAATTTATCAATTTACCAATTTATCAATTTAGAAATTTATCAATTTATCAATTTATCAATTTATCAATTTATCAATTTATCAATTTATCAATTTATCAATTTATCAATTTATCAATTTATCAATTTATCAATTTATCAATTTATCAATTTATCAATTTATCAATTTATCAATTTATCAATTTATCAATTTATCAATTTATCAATTTATCAATTCATCAATTTATCAATTTATCAATTTATCAATTTATCAATTTATCAATTTATCAATTTATCAATTTATCAATTTTTAAATTTATCAATTTATCTATTTATCAATTTATCAATTTATCAATTTATCAATTTATCAATTTATCAATTTATCAATTTATCAATTTATCAATTTATCAATTTATCAATTTATCAATTTATCAATTTATCAATTTATCAATTTATCAATTTATCAATTTATCAATTTATCAATTTATCAATTTATCAATTTATCAATTTATCAATTTATCAATTTATCAATTTATCAATTTATCAATTTATCAATTTATCAATTTATCAATTTATCAATTTATCAATTATCAATTTATCAATTATCAATTATCAATTTATCAATTTATCAATTTATCAATTTATCAATTTATCAATTTATCAATTTATCAATTTATCAATTTATCAATTTATCAATTTATCAATTTATCAATTTATCAATTTATCAATTTACCAATTTATCAATTTGAAATTTATCAATTAATCAATTTATCAATTTATCAATTTATCAATTTATCAATTTATCAATTATCAATTTATCAATTTATCAATTTATCAATTTATCAATTTATCAATTTATCAATTTATCAATTTATCAATTTATCAATTTATCAATTTATCAATTTATCAATTCATCAGTTTATCAATTATCAATTTATCAATTTATCAATTTATCAGTTGTCAATTTATCAATTTTAAATTTATCAGTTATCTGTTTATCAATTATCAATTTATCAATTTATCAATTTATCAATTTATCAATATCAATTATCAATTTATCAATTTATCAATTTATCAATTTATCAATTTATCAATTTATCAATTTATCAATTTATCAATTTATAATTTATCAATTTATCAATTTATCAATTTATCAATTTATCAATTTATCAATTTATCAATTTATCAATTTATCAATTTATCAATTTATCAATTTATCAATTTATCAATTTATCAATTTATCAATTATCAATTTATCAATTTATCAATTTATCAATTTATCAATTTATCAATTTATCAATTTATCAATTTATCAATTTATCAATTTATCAATTTATCAATTTATCAATTTATCAATTTATCAATTTATCAATTTATCAATTTATCAATTTATCAATTTATCAATTTACCAATTTATCAATTTATCAATTTATCAATTTATCAATTTATCAATTTATCAATTTATCAATTTATCAATTTATCAATTTATCAATTTATCAATTTATCAATTTATCAATTTATAAATTTATCAATTTACTAATTTATCAATTTAGAAATTTATCAATTTATCAATTTATCAATTTATCAATTTATCAATTTATCAATTTATCAATTTATCAATTTATCAATTTATCAATTTATCAATTTATCAATTTATCAATTTATCAATTTATCAATTTATCAATTTATCAATTTATCAATTTATCAATTTATCAATTTATCAATTTATCAATTTATCAATTTACCAATTTATCAATTTAGAAATTTATCAATTAATCAATTTATCAATTTATCAATTTATCAATTTATCAATTTATCAATTTATCAATTTATCAATTTATCAATTTATCAATTTATCAATTTATCAATTTATCAATTTATCAATTTATCAATTTATCAATTTATCAATTTATCAATTTATCAATTTATCAATTTATCAATTCATCAATTTATCAATTTATCAATTTATCAATTTATCAATTTATCAATTTACCAATTTATCAATTTACCAATTTATCAATTTAGAAATTTATCAATTTATCAATTTATCAATTTATCAATTTATCAATTTATCAATTTATCAATTTATCAATTTATCAATTTATCAATTTATCAATTTATCAATTTATCAATTTATCAATTTATCAATTTATCAATTTATCAATTTATCAATTTATCAATTCATCAATTTATCAATTTATCAATTTAACAATTTATCAATTTGAAATTTATCAATTTATCAATTTATCAATTTATCAATTTATCAATTTATAAATTTATCAATTTATCAATTTATCAATTTATCAATTTATCAATTTATCAATTTATCAATTTATCAATTTATCAATTTATCAATTTATCAATTTATCAATTTATCAATTTATCAATTTATCAATTTATCAATTTATCAATTTATCAATTTATCAATTTATCAATTTATCAATTTATCAATTTATCAATTTATCAATTTATCAATTTATCAATTTATCAATTTATCAATTTATCAATTTATCAATTTATCAATTTATCAATTTATCAATCTATCAATTTATCAATTTATCAATTTATCAATTTATCAATTTATCAATTTATCAATTTATCAATTTATCAATTTATCAATTTATCAATTTATCAATTTATCAATTTATCAATTTATCAATTTATCAATTTATCAATTTATCAATTTATCAATTTATTAATTTATCAATTTATCAATTTATCAATTTATCAATTTATCAATTTATCAATTTATCAATTTATCAATTTATCAATTTATCAATTTATCAATTTATCAATTTATCAATTTATCAATTTATCAATTTATCAATTTATCAATTTTTCAATTTTTCAATTTATCAATTTATCAATTTATCAATTTATCAATTTATCAATTTATCAATTTATCAATTTATCAATTTATCAATTTATCAATTTATCAATTTATCAATTTATCAATTTATCAATTTACCAATTTATCAATTTATCAATTTATCAATTTATCAATTTATCAACGGGAGCGGCCGTGGCTGACTGGTTACGGTGTTCGCTTTGTAAGCGAATGGTCCTGGGTTCGATGCCCATCTGCTCTCTACGATAAAGTATAGGAAATATAAATCTTGAAACTCTGAACATAAACGAAAAAATGAATGTTTAATGTTTAATGTTTAATGTTTAATGTTTAATGTTTAATGTTTAATGTGTAATGTTTAATGTTTAATGTTTAATGTTTAATGTTTAATGTTTAATGTTTAATGTTTAATGTTTAATGTTTAATGTTTAATGTTTAATGTTTAATGTTTAATGTTTAATGTTTAATGTTTAATGTTTAATGTTTAATGTTTAATGTTTAATGTTTAATGTTTAATGTTTGTTTAATGTTTAATGTTTAATGTTTAATGTTTAATGTTTAATGTTTAATGTTTTTTTAATGTTTAATGTTTAATGTTTAATGTTTAATGTTTAATGTTTAATGTTTAATGTTTAATGTTTAATGTTTAATGTTTAATGTTTAATGTTTAATGTTTAATGTTTAATGTTTAATGTTTAATGTTTTAATGTTTAATGTTTAATGTTTAATGTTTAATGTTTAATGTTTAATGTTTAATGTTTAATGTTTAATGTTTAATGTTTAATGTTTAATGTTTAATGTTTAATGTTTAATGTTTAATGTTTAATGTTTAATGTTTAATGTTTAATGTTTAATGTTTAATGTTTAATGTTTAATGTTTAATGTTTAATGTTTAATGTTTAATGTTTAATGTTTAATGTTTAATGTTTAATGTTTAATGTTTAATGTTTAATGTTTAATGTTTAATGTTTAATGTTTAATGTTTAATGTTTAATGTTTAATGTTTAATGTTTAATGTTTAATGTTTAATGTTTAATGTTTAATGTTTAATGTTTTAATGTTTAATGTTTAATGTTTAATGTTTAATGTTTAAAATGTTTAATGTTTAATGTTTAATGTTTAATGTTTAATGTTTAATGTTTAATGTTTAATGTTTAATGTTTAATGTTTAATGTTTAATGTTTAATGTTTAATGTTTAATGTTTAATGTTTAATGTTTAATGTTTAATGTTTAATGTTTAATGTTTAATGTTTAATGTTTAATGTTTAATGTTTAATGTTTAATGTTTAATGTTTAATGTTTAATGTTTAATGTTTAATGTTTAATGTTTAATGTTTAATGTTTAATGTTTAATGTTTAATGTTTAATGTTTAATGTTTAATGTTTAATGTTTAATGTTTAATGTTTAATGTTTAATGTTTAATGTTTAATGTTTAATGTTTAATGTTTAATGTTTAATGTTTAATGTTTAATGTTTAATGTTTAATGTTTAATGTTTAATGTTTAATGTTTAATGTTTAATGTTTAATGTTTAATGTTTAATGTTTAATGTTTAATGTTTAATGTTTAATGTTTAATGTTTAATGTTTAATGTTTAATGTTTAATGTTTAATGTTTAATGTTTAATGTTTAATGTTTAATGTTTAATGTTTAATGTTTAATGTTTAATGTTTAATGTTTAATGTTTAATGTTTAATGTTTAATGTTTAATGTTTAATGTTTAATGTTTAATGTTTAATGTTTAATGTTTAATGTTTAATGTTTAATGTTTAATGTTTAATGTTCAATTTTCGTTGCATGATTTAATTTGATTGTTTCCAATCTCATCAACTTGTCGCATCAGCACCTCGCTAAAGTGCGAAAACCTTCTGCTCCTAAATGTCCTTGTCCTGAAATCCTTTATTGTCGCTTATAATGAACGGCAAACACTATGCCACATGGTGTCCGTTGCTTGTTTTGCCAAGACAAATTGAATTGCCTGATCCACATGGGAGTAGCCTTCCATTTGCAATTATATAAAATTGTTTTCCATTTGCTGCTACCCTCCCTAGTTTCCGCTAGTAATCCCCGGCAATGACTGTCAGGATTAATTTTAAAATATTGTAATGTTATTGCCTCGACGAACCCAACACCCGACCACTTCACGTCCTCGGAAACCCTTTTCGTCTTCACACTAAATTCTTTTAATTCTCCCCGAGGGCCCACTGCTGGGGGTTGTGAGGTCCAAATCTGCTCGACACGGGTTGATGTCTGAAGAGAGGGAGAGACGAAGCATAAAGCATAAACCATCCCTTCTTTTCTTGAAATCAGCTTGGCTCTATTCTTGGCTTCTCCTGATGCTCGTGGACGTGTTGGTGCTGCTGCCTGCAAGTCACGATACCATCCCCCCGAAGGATTGGACCGTCCTGGCCAACTCTCGGGGAGATGATAGTGTGTTCGTCGTTCTTTTTTTTGTTTTCACCAGCTTTCTCCAGTTTCAGCTCCCAAGCGATGTCGATGCGATGTTACTTGTCTTGTCGTATTTTCATTTACCTCGAACACACACACACAATCCGGCTGCGAGGCAGCTCCTCCTGGAAGAGACCTGTCACATCTCCTTGGGAACAATGTCGACAGCCGGCTTCTTTCAGGTTGGTCTAGCCTCGGGGAAAGCATGGTGAAGCAAACCGAAGTGCAACGGTCCCCGGAGAATCGGAACTCATGAGGAAATCTATACCATGTCGTGGTTGTGGTATCTTGTGGTAAGGTAGTTTTGAACCTAAAAATGAATAAATTAAAATTCGGACCAAAAACTCTCAAAATCGACTCATTTTGAATTGTCATAAACAAACATCAAAAGGCTAAAAGATAGCACTACCCGACGATCGAACCTAATAGTAGAAAACATACTTTCATAAAGACTGAAGGAAAAATTGGTATTGCTTCTAAAGATAAGATGTGTGTACTTTGGTTGTGTTCTACCCAGTCCACAGGAAGTAGCTCTCTGCAGTGCAGCAGAAAGAAGCCAACACACACACACACGGATTCACATATGATCGGATCTGCTTCGCATCGATGTGCGGTATTTGTTTCGGTCACGCTTCGCTGCAGTGACTTCCGGCACTGTGTTCCTGTGAATGTGAGTTTGTGTGTTTGTACAAATCTTTTTGGGTTATTTTTGGTACAAGGATAAAGATGACGTAAAGAGATTTTGTTATAATGCAGATACAATTTATTTCAATTTTCAATTCGGTTCTTATAGCGAATAATCTAGAAACATTTAGTTCTATTGAAGTACATACCAGAGTTTTGGAACTCCTTTTAGTTGTGTTACACATTTCCTATACGAAATTGTATTAGTCATTAAAATTTTGAGCAATTTTGAACTCTAGAAAAAATAACGTGTTTTTTCAGAAATTTCAAATCAAACGAACATTTATGCAAAATTTCACGCCCGATTTATGCATTCTTAAAATTTCAAAAATAAACGAAATTATCATCGAATTTAATACATAAAATGCTTGTTCGGTAACTGGGATGAGAACGTAGCCCAGTCACCCAATGCTGCTCGTTGGCCAACTAACCAAAAAATGCCGAGGGAACCACCGATTATTATTTTTTTTTTTAATAAAATGTAAAAGTTTCTTCTGTGTCCAGAGCATTTTTTTAAAATGTCCTATGACTGTGACTTGAAGTCTCACAAAATCAAAAAAAAAATGTTATATTTATTACACCTGAATTCTACATCGATTGGCCCCTCGGCAATTTTGGTTCGTTTTAGATTTTTGACGTTTGTCTGCTTTTTAAGCAAGATACAGCCCAGCTATTGAGCACCCAGTTGAACAACGTCCCGTTACCCAACAAATACTGTAGTTTTAAAACCTTCATCATTATTCGTTGCTCAAAAACTGTATTTATTTTACGGACATTTTATTTTATGGGAAATAAATAATTGAATAACTTTTTCAATTAAGGAAAATATTTCGTTTAAAAATTTGACTTCTTTTTGTGACTTTGCCAATGTTTTTTTGTTATGTTATTTTTTATGAAGTCAACTTTGACTGTGACATAAAATGGTGATGGAAATGTTGTCCAGCAGTAAAATAACCCAAGTAACATTTTTAAACCAACTAGCCAACACCTACTTTCATTAAGGGTTTATGATAGCATCTTGATTGCTTGATAGCTTTATTTTGGCATTCACCGCAACCAATCAGCAAAAGTTAATTCATAGGATCTAACAAGGTTTTATGCCTCGGACATTAAACCTGGTGAAAATAAAAGCCAACTGGCTTTCAAAAACCTTTTATGAAAGTTTTAAGAAAGTCTTGAAAACTAAATGACAATGCCATGCCAAACGGTTTAATCGTATGTTTCTTCAAAACCAATGTCAAGTGCCATTAGGCATGCAAAAAGCTCACTTAAAACCATAAGCTACTAAAAGAGCATTTACCGCAGCCAAATAGCAATGTATAAATATTGCGCTAAACGCGTGGTCTGATTGAATAAGATTGACCGCCATCTTGGCAGAAAAAATATAAAAAGCATACTTAATCCACCAATGTGTGCCTTCCTCACTTATTACCATCAATATCACTTAAGTGGGCATATCTCGAGACAGGGTTGCCAAATTATCAATGTTTTGGACTTGTTGGAAAGGTCTTTCAATTACTTAACTAGCGATGCATAACATGATGATGTTTAGTTCAGTTTACTGCCATTTAATCAACTTTCGAAAATATGCGAAAACACATTTTTATACATAACTTTTGAACTACTTATCGAACCTTCAAACAATTCAATAGCACCGTATGGGACTCTAAACCAAGTCAAATGTGACTGGTTTGGTCAAAATCGGTTCAGCCAGTGCTGAGAAAACTGAGTGACATTATTGGTCACATACACACACACTTACACACAGACATTTGTTCAGGATTATAGCCTTACCTCAGTGAGCAAGGCAAAACCATAAATTTGACATAAATTTGATAAAAACACACATTTTTGCTGAAATTTGGACTTAATTAGCATAGCGATAGAATTTCGTCGCCATCGTGCTAACTTGTCGTACGTGCATTTTGGGCCAAATTGAGTTAAGAACGCCATTTTGTGCAGCTCACAATGCCTCACCTTTTGACCTCCACAGATCCCCAAAATTCGATTTCAATCCTGAGGTATTCAACAAAAACCGAAAAAACTCCGTGCATTTTTGTCACTTTACATATGAAAGTAGTTTCAATCTTGTCGTGCTATCTTGTCACTCCATGGAAATTGATGTAAGTGCGACAAAAGGCCAAAGGGATTTCAGGCCAGGAAAGTCAGGATGCGTTTGTCGCACGTACAAGCTAGACTACCGTAAACATTTGTAATTATAACTCGGGAGTCCAGCAACCAACTTCAACCAAACTTTGGGACAATGTACAGAATGGTGAGTCAAACAAAACGTGTTTGTTATTGTTTACATTGCGTGCTCTCGTTTTTGAATATTCAAGGTCAAACATTAAAACGCGTTTTTCTCGGAACGTCAAAATGGCGGGTGCGACAAGATAGCACGACGACGTCGATTTGAAAATATTTGAACATTTTTTCGAAAGAATTGCCAACAATTATTTTTGACATTCAAAAACTTTAATTACAAAAGAATTATTTTTGATGAAGCGAGTGGATTTTTTTGGCTCCCTCAAATTTATCAATAAAATTTCAATCGCAGCTGAATATGAGTACCCAATTTCGAGAAATAGGCTTTCAAATTCTTTCAGTTAAGTTCAATATCTTTTATTTATCATAGCCATTTTTTGCAAACCATTAAATCATTTGGCAAGACGAAGACTTATTTTTTGCCTGAATAAAACCTATTTGGCATAAAACGTTTGAAGACGTATGAAACGTCATTTTTCCACAACTCCTGACTTGGTTTTAACAAAGCTTTGAGAAGGTTGCTAAGATTCAGTTGTAAGGCCTTGAACTCCTATGTGGGTTTTGTAAATAGGCCGTAACAACCTTCTGCGGAGGAGCGGCCGTGGCTTACTGGTCAGGGTGTTCGCTTTGTAAGCGAATGGTCCTGGGTTCGATTCCCATCTGCTCCCAACGAGAAAGTATAGGAAATATAAATCTTGAAACTCTGAACATGAACGAAAAATCAAAGTCACTCGAGTCGGGGTTCGATCCCCCGTTCTTTGGATTGGTAATCAAAAATGCTAACCACTATGCCTTCGCGACTTGGTTAGCTATGACTGGAATTAGGAATACTTATACTATCTACAATATACGCGCTGGGTCCTTGTCCATTTGACAAGGGTTCGGAAGTTCTAAATAACGTTTGAATCCTCCGATTAGTCCAAACGTTCTCCAGGGCGGGGCTTGTCGATAAAGCTGAAGTACCTCGCGCTCGGCTAGCCAGCGTAGAAATACGGGGATGGCGTCGCTATTTTTAGACCACATTTTCCACTTTTTCTCATCGAAACCGACTACTTTATCGACTTCATTTTGCTGGGCGAGATAGGACGCCGTCTATTTTTAGACGATGACTCAGCACTTTTACACTCTTGCGCTTAAAAAAAACCAGGTGGCAGCACGATGTAACGCCACGTCCCTATGGGTCACCGAAGCTCGGCAGAGCTAACACCTTCCAAATGCCTATGCGAGTTATTTGCATGTATAGAATGTAGATCTAAAAATACATGGAAACAACTCAATTTGTAAGAATCGACCGCGTGGTCCCGTTTGGTTGGTTGCACACACATACACACAGGCCGTAACAACCTTCTGCGGAGGTCTTTTTGGGTTTTAAGTGGGGTTTAATGGGGTTCTAGGGATTTTGTTTCGACTAAGTGGTTTTAATGTTGGCTTTGGCTGATAGGTTTTATAGCGGTTGTGGCAGCTTTGACAAAGCCGAAAATGTTACTTGGGAAAGCCGATACCTTTCTTTAGTAAGAAAGGGTAAAAATAGATCGTTCTAAAAACTGATGAGTATTGTTGATAGATGTCAAATTTGTTTCAGATACTCATTCATGGTCTGGACTATGAATGTAACAACAAATGTCGGAACATGTTGGAAACGAAAAATAAGGGCGAAGCTCATCAGGTGGGCTTTTACCTTTTTTTGGGATTTATTTATGATAGGTTAATCAAACAGCTCTAACTACAGAACCAAATTATAAATCATGATGAAAATTTGGGAGATAAATAAAATAAATGTCAAATTTCGACCTAATTTCTATTTGGAAACTGTTTAATTTGTTGAAAAATCTGACTACACTCGTCCAGGTGCAGCACCTTAGCTTTCATGTGCAAACAGAAGAATCGAAATAGAAAATAGGGGAGCTGAGAATGACGCGACACAAAATGTTGTAACATTTTACCACATCACTCGAACTCCACGGATTTTTTTTCTCAAAATTTGAGGGTTGAAGATAGACGAGTTTTGTCTTTATGAATCGATAGGGCGTCAAAAATCAATGCAGTGTTTTTTTCTAAGCGATTTTTCTGAAGAAAATTCCTAATGAAGATGAGAAAAAGTTTTAATAAAATTTGTACCTGCCTAAATATGTGAGAAAATGATCTATCAAAAATGTGGTACAGTCTAGATTCGAATATTCGAAGGCCTTGAAAAGTCTAATCCAAGATTGGATTAAGAAAACAAAGAAAAACAAAAAATATATGCAAACATTCTGATAATCGAAACATTGGATAATCCAGTCTGGATGGTTTATATTATTTATATTACTTTTCAACATATTATGTATTCTTTTCCAATATGCAAACATCCTCTGGGAACGCTGTCTCTCCAACTTCTCTCAACATTGATGGATGATGATTGTTACTGCGGCACCATCACCATCCAGAGACCTATGCTAATCCCCATCACTACACGCTTCAAAGCCAGTAAGACTCGAGAGGAGCCACTTCCATCTTCCAGAATAGGAGGTAATTTGTATCACTACAGATGTGGCGACGACCATGGAAGTGTCTCATCCTGGTTTGCCTGTCCCATCTATTCAGTGACTTGCCACCGCCACGCCGCTCGGAATATAAATTGCAAAGGATTTTTCGTGACCTGTCCCATTTTTTAAGTCGACAATATTACGCTTCCGGGAGTTTCAATTATTCGCTGACGGAAAAGAAAACTGAAAACTGTAAGAGACTGTCGAGTCACTTTGTGTACCGAAGCCTCCCGCCCCCCACCCGTTTCTCTGACACTGTAATCAACGTCCCCTCCTTTCGAATGGGGTTTGGAAAATGCTCCAGTGTTGAAAGTGTGACGGCACACAAACACAAACACTTTGGGAGGAGAGTTTGCTACTTGACAGGCTCACCACCACCAGCCCCAACTTTGAGAATCCTATCCGGGAGGAGGTGGCGGCAGAGGTCTTTGGTCCTGGTTTTCCGAGCGCCGCGAAAACCTAGCATTTTTCCGCATTTTCAATTTTCCAGCACAGTTATTTTCCGCTCAATTGTTTTTGTTTTCCTTCGACAGCTGACTATTTTCCTTTTTTTCCGCCTCTCACCCTCCCTTTTTGGGATGATGGTCGCAACGGCGGGTCGTAATAGGTTCTCTTAGAAAAAAAAATCGAAAAATTGTATGTAACTGTGCCACAGACCAAGACAAACAGTGTATCCTGCTCGCTTCTAATGTCAACTGATGCGAGCAGTGTGTACAACTTGTTTACAATTCGTATACTCACTTTTCGTGAGATCTTTCTCAACCAAATTTCAAAGCTATCTTAGCCCTCTAGAGCACACATTTATGTTTCGATAATTTTTATTTTTCCGTTGATCACGAGATTCTTTGGAGCAACTTTGGTTCTACAACAATAAATATACTGTTGTAGTTATGTATTTTTCTTATTCATTTTTGATTTCTCAGTTTGCATTTATCTTATTAAGTTTATATATGTTTCTGACAGTAACTGGCTTATTGTATTGTTGGAAATTAGGGTGATTTTGGAAGTCTAACTTTACAGGAATATTTTTGGGATATTTTTGTCTTCTAGAAAGTTGTTGAACTTGCCAATCCAAGCAACTTTGTCGATGACACTAAAATTTTATCTCGTAATCTACGCCTTTATGACCAAATTGTTAGAAAGCATATGAGTAAACCTTCAAAAATCAGTTTTTTTGAACGTGGAAATTCAGGGTTATGTTTAGAGAAAAGTGGTATTCGGGGCACTTCTAGAACTCTAAAAAACAAACATTTTTACTTTTTGACAGGTCGATTTGGATTTAAGGGTCAAAAGTTACAGTGATTTTAAGGTAAAAAAGATGCAAATTTAAAACTCAAATATCCCAAAAAGACGCAAGCCAAATTTTAAGCGCCAGGTTCGTTAGGGTGGTCCCATAAGGTTTTCCCTTGAAAATTAGGCTTTTTCAAATGAAGATATCTCGAGTTTAGCATAGCATAGCATAGCATTGGTGTCTACCCGTAGCTGCTACTTCGTTATTGACCAGGACCCCCAAACATTGCTCCGTGGACCACAGATGAAAAGTAGGAACCAATCATCACCCCTTCGCAATTTTCAAAGGTCCCTATCGTGCTGATCAATACCGACGCCGGCCACGACCAGTGGTAAGACACGGGAAGTGGATGGGAATGTTAGTCCGATACTTGAGTGATGGGACCGCCAAATCGACTGCGTCTCCGACAAAGTATCACATGAGTTTTGAGGGGTTAGTAAGATGGGTATGAGGTCAGGATTCACTGTGGTAGGTGATGCGACCAGAAGCAATTTGTTTATCGGTTGAAATTTTATAAATCTTAGGCAGCCGACTGCGGAAAGATAGCTATCTAGGGATTTAAATATAGTATTAATTCGACCGCGATTCTCTAAAAATTCTCCGTCGGCGTGCCTTCCGATCAACGGTGATGTAGAAAGGGGTTCATTCATTAAAATTATTTTAAATCATAAGCCTTAAAACATATTCGTTGACGTGCCTTCCGTTCCTCGATGATATGGAAAGGATTTAATCCAGCAATATGACTTGCTTGTCTCAAAAAACAAAAATCGGATCGTTTCTATCGAAAACTATATAAAGAGAATAAAAAAAAATTATTGGTCAACGAACGCGCGAACTAAAAAAAATGAAAAAAAAGAAGAAGAAAATCAATTACCGCATGCACTCGAACAGCGACACAAAAAAGACGGAAAAACACGAAAAAACAGGACTGCGCGTCCCCACAGGCACCGCACTACTCTTTTCAAATGAAGATATCTCGAGTTTAAAGAAAAACACCCCTGTGATTTTTTTTCAGCGTTTGTAGTGTTGGATTTATATTTAAGTTTTAAATTTGCATCTTTTTTACCTTAAAATCACTGTAACTTTTGACCCTTAAGACCAAATCTACCTGTCAAAAAGTAAAAATGTTTGTTTTTTAGAACTCTAAAAGTGCCCCGAATACCGCTTTTCTCTAAATCTTAACTCTGAATTTCCACGTTCAAAAAACTGATTTTTGAAGGTTTGTTCAGATGCTTTCTATAAATTTGGTCGTAGAAGGCGTGCTGAAAACGCGTTTTTTTTGTATTTAAAATACAGATTAGGTGTCGGAGTCGGAGCTGGAGTCAACAATTTGTGAAAAGCCGGAGCCGGAGTCGGAGTCGGAGTCGGCTTAACTCAGAAGGCCGGAGTCAGAGTCGAAGTCAGAGTCGCTTGAAATATGACCCGACTCCGCAGCCCTGAGTTTTCAAAAAGCTCGGAAAATTTTACACCAAATCCTTCCTTCCTGCAAAAGGTAGATATTTTTGAATTTTAATATAACATTTTTGTATAGACAGCTGCTAACTTTGTATTGAAAATTTATATGGGAGCAATTCTCGCTGAAACTGTCCCACTAGATGCACATGTTCTCAAATCGTTGCGGCAATGTTCTCATTCGATTCAGCGCACCAAAAAACCATAAAAACTACCTTTGAACCAATGAAAATGTCAGCCGTTAGCCACCTGTAAATAAAAACTTGTTTTGAACAATGGATTTTTTCGAAAAAATGCCCTAATTTGATGAAATGATATCTCCCAAAATACATTACCAAACATCAAAAACTTATATATCGTTGGAATGGTAATCGCGAGGGCTTTCTATCCCACTTTTATAAACATTTAAAAAAATATTTTTTCAAGGGTAATTTTCAGGATTTTTGGGAAACTTACTCTTAATTTTGAATTTTGACCGTGTTCGCAACCACTTATCGTTACGAAACCATTTTCATTCGAAAGATTGGACGATTTTGCGTAAAATTAACTTGAGAAAAGTAGTGTAATGAAATAGTTTTCGTATAGTTATTAAAGGATGAAAGAAATTGGTCAACTTTCAGTTAAAAATAATCAAAGCTCAGACTTCAGAAATGAGCCATATTTACAGGCAAAACAAAGCAGGATTGTATTTGAGCCGAATGTACAGTCATCTGAGGCAAATCTGGACATATAGGATGAATAGCGACAGTTATTTCAACCATGCTTTCACTCATTAGATCATATTTTTAATTTGTTTATGTAAAAGCATACATAAACAAACATGTTTCTAAATTTGAAGCTTTTAAGTACTTTGAAAACTAATGTCCTTACTTAGACTGTAGTCTCGATTTGCTACATTTCACTGAAGTAATATTTTATGTACAGAATTTGTTTTAGGAAGGTCTGCTTTATTTGTAATCGTGCACATAAAAGTGCAAAGTTGAAATCAACATTTTTTGATCAAGTTTAAATTTGGTGGGGATGTTGATACCATCAAAACAAACAAGAAACTCGATTTTCGTCTAAATCGAACTACGCCCTTTTGTTTGACACCACTCCAAAGTTTCGATTTTTTTTGCAAACAATGTTAAAAACTTTCATTTTCAAACTGTTATGTCTCTAAAACCGCAAGCCGTACAAAGTCGAACCAGAATTCACTAGAAAGATAATATTACGTAGAATCAATAGGTGTACCGGGACTACAGTCTAAATAGGGACAGCAGTTTCACTTAAAGCTTATTAATGTGGAAATGGATGTACACATTTTGTTGACCTGAGTCTTTTCTAACCGAAGCCAACCAGAAAAATCAAAATATTGTCCTCCAACATGGTTAAAACAGCTGTCCCAATTCGCCCCATGTGTCCCGATTGACCCCAGTTTACGGTAGTCTGTTTTCAATCAAAACTATTTTCAGTGTATTTTTGTTGCGCAAATGAAAACTTTATAATTGGTTTTCATATTTAGAGCAATTAAAATTAAAGTTGAATAAACGAAAATCGAGTTTCTTGTTTGTTTTGATGGTATCAACATCCCCACCAAATTTAAACTTGATCAAAAAATGTTGATTTCAACTTTGCACTTTTATGTGCACGATTACAAATAAAGCAGACCTTCCTAAAACAAATTCTGTACATAAAATATTACTTCAGTGAAATGTAGCAAATCGAGACTACAGTCTAAGTAAGGATTAGTCAAAGTTAAAAAAGCTTCAAAACATGTTTGTTTATGTATGCTTTTACATAAACAAATTAAAAATATGATCTGAGTGAAAGCATGGTTGAAATAACTGTCGCTATTCATCCTATATGTCCGGATTTGCCTCAGATGACTGTACATTCGGCTCAAATACAATCCTGCTTTGTTTTGCCTGTAAATATGGCTCATTTCTGAAGTCTGAGCTTTGATTATTTTTAACTGAAAGTTGACCAATTTCTTTCATCCTTTTAACTATACGAAAACTATTTCATTACACTACTTTTCTCAAGTTAATTTTAAAAATCGTCCAATCTTTCGAATGAAAATGGTTTCGTAGCGAAAGTGGTTGCGAACACGGTCAAAATTCAAAATTAAGAGTAAGTTTCCCAAAAATCCTGAAAATTACCCTTGAAAAATATTTTTTAAATGTTTATAAAAGTGGGATAGAAAGCCCATTACCTTTCCAACGATATATAAGTTTTTGATGTTGTGGGAGATATCATTTCATCAAATTAGGCATTTTGAAAAATCCATTGTTCAAAACAAGTTTTTACAGGTGGCTAACGGCTGACATTTTCATTGGTTCAAAGGTAGTTTTTATGGTTTTTTGGTGCGCTGAATCGAATGAGAACATTGCCGCAACGATTTGAGAACATGTGCATCTAGTGGGACGGTTTCAGCGAGAATTGCTCATGGACGAACTTTTTATGCAAGATGCCTTCTTTGGGCATACGGATCGCAGTGGATTTTGGACTAGATTCAGTTAAAGACTCCATTTTGTGTAGCCTTCAATGGTTCACCTTTTGATTATAAAAGATCAACTAAATTCGAGATAAATCCAAAGCTCAACAAAAACTTGTAAATACTCTGAAAAATGTTGATACTTGTCATATAACATTTAGATGTAGTATACTGCCCCTGATCGCATAAATGTCCCATATGCATTTTCATCGTTTTTGAGTTATTGATGCAGTTTTGTTCAGAATCGCGTGATCTTTCAGAAAAGCCTATAACATCCAGTACTTTGTTCTAGAAATCAGCAGGAAACTTAACACGTAGCCTTATGTATGGGATAAACTTTAAATGAGCAACTCTCTACGAAATCGGCCGATTTCGACCATTTTTATTTTTTGTATTTTTTTTTATTTGACTCAAACTTCCCTATGACCAAATGAGCTATTTTGCGTCATTGGTTCACCCATACAAGTCTCCATACAATTTTGGCTGCTGTCCATACAAAAATTGTATGTAAATATTCAAACAGCTGTAACTTTTGAGTGAATTTTCAGATCAATTTGGAGTCTTCGGCAAAGTTGTAGGTATTGTTGAGGACAATTGAGAAAAAATAGGTACACGGAAAAAAATTGCAGATTTTTTTATCAACTTTTTTTTCACTAAAACTCAATTTCCCAAAATACGTATTTTTGATTTTCGAGATTTTTGATATGTTTTAGGGACTAAAATCCGCAACTTTTGAGCTATCGAGAAACATGATCAAAAAATCTGCCGCCAAGTTATGAATTTTTGAAAAATAGTGATTTTTGTAAAAAATCCAAATTTCATGCAAAAACAAATTTGAAGTTATTTTTAATGCAAAATTGAATTTGCAGTCGAAAAGTATTTTACATTTTTTTGATAAAGGGCTTCGTTTTCAAGATATAGCCACCGAAAGTTTGATTTTAGCAAAATATTTACAGTTTTTTTTATTTTTAAAAATAGTGACCATGAGCGACCATTTCCAAAAATATTTTTTTTGAAAAGTTCAGAAAATTTGCTATAAAATTGTCTAAAAGACATTGAAGATTGGACCTCGGGTTGCTGAGATACAGCCGCTTTAAGAAAAAGAAACACGAAAATTTGAGTTTTCTAAGTCTCACCCAAAAAGCCCACCATTTTCTAATGTCAATATCTCAGCAACTAATGGTCCGATGATAATACATGAAACATTCGCAAAATCCGATCTTTTCGAAAAAAATATTTTGAAAAAAATCAAATCAAGACTGACATTTTAAATGGGCGTAATATTCATTGTTTGGTGAGTCACCACACATAGCCTCCGGACGCCTAGAAATGAGCAGAAACTTGCAACAAATACCACAAAAGACCCGGCGATCGTTAAAGTGGATTGCTTTGGTTTTTTTAATGCAAAAACGAATTTTGAACCACCGCGTTACCCCGGAATGAGGCTGGGCTCAGCCTTTCATCCCGAGCCTCGATTTTTTCCCCGTCAGCCAAGCCGTTCACCGCTTCGGTTTCTTTGTTGTTCCGGTTTGTGGTGACGGTGGTTGGTTGCTGTCGGGCCTGGTGCTGAGATGTCTGACAACATCCGCGTGACTGGGGCGGGTGGCGGCTTGGTTTGCTCCCATTATGGGATCGTCTCCCTCCCCGGGGGGCTATTTCCGTGGTTGCGATCTGAGAGGAATATTGAAAAGAATGTTGTGTTTTCATAAGTAATACAGCGTAACGGCACGAGTGTGGTTCGGGAGGGAGGTGGAGTTCAGATCCAGACCCCAAAACCCGAAACCAGGAGGCGTTCACACCGTCATTATGGCGCGGCCCAGCTCAGGGGCCAAGTGGCTGTTGAATGGTTCTCGCACGAACGCCAATAGCAACAGCCGAGGCAATGTAATCAATGTTTTATTTGGGGAACGCTGAACTGGAAGTTTCTGGGTTGGGCCTATCGATGATAATCGAGATTGCTTGCAGAAGCTGGGTTGAATGTTGTGAATCGTTATTCGCGTAATTAGTGGTTATTATGGAGCATTTCCATTGTAGTTTTGCATGCAGGAGATTTTGACAATTTTCGACAACACATTTTAATACTTATCGGAGAGATAAATTAGTTCGCTCTCTATACAAATAACATTTAATTTTTGAGTTGTATGCAACAACAAAGAACTCAAAACTTAAGCAGAAATATTATGCTGGGGTCAAAGTTAATCAACATGACGAATGAATGCTCCGCTCTTCATTTAAACTTCCTCCGGAAAGCCTGACAATTCTTAAGCATAGCTCACCTTGCCGGGCAGGAAATCCCCAAAAATGTCGTCTCTTTATATTAATTTTGGAGAACCGTTTCAATTATCCTACTCCCGGAGGCAAATCGAGGGAAAACTTCGTCCCTCCCACTTTCATCCCCCGCAAAACTCAACAAAGCTTTGCTGAAGGAGATGCAACTGTTTGCACACACACACAACCACACAAAAAAATGGGAAAGCTTTCCTTTTCTCCTCGTTCAAGCATTGTATAATCCCGGACATTTCTTGCATAATTTAATATCTTTATAATTTAATTCTTTTTCATCCTCTCTGTGCTACTGGGCGGGCTTTTTCTGTGTGTTCACTTGTACGTGTGTATATTTGTGTTGAGACCCCTCCCTCCACATTTGGTCAGCACACATCCACACACACGCAAGTCATCGTCAGATGCTGAACCTGTCTTCCGGGTGAGGGAGGAGACCAACCTCGTTACCTGACAGCCACTGAAGTGGTGCTAGGACATGGAATATAGCATACTTTGGCCACGAGAGAAAACATTCCAGGGAAAGTGGTTGTACAAAAAAGAGGAAATACAAAAATACAAAAATACAAAAATACAAAAATACAAAAATACAAAAATACAAAAATACAAAAATACAAAAATACAAAAATACAAAAATACAAAATACAAAATACAAAATACAAAATACAAATACACAAAATACAAAAATACAAAATACAAACAAAATACAAAAATACAAAATACAAATACAAAAATACAAAAAATACAAAATACAAAAATACAAAAATACAAAAATACAAAATACAAAAATACAAAATACAAAATACAAAATACAAAAATACAAATAAAAAAATACAAATACAAAATAATACAATACAAAATACAAAACAAATACAAATACAAAATACAAAATACAAATACAAAAACAAAATACAAAATACAAAAATACAAAAATAAAATAATACAAAAATACAAAAATACAAAATACAAAATACAAAATACAAAAATACAAAATACAAATACAAAATACAAAAATACAAAATAAAAATACAAAAATACAAAAATATACAAAATACAAAATACAAAAATACAAATACAAAATACAAAAATACAAAAATACAAAAATACAAAAATACAAATACAAAAATACAAAATACAAAATACAAATAATACAAAAATACAAAAATACAAAAATACAAAAATACAAAAATACAAAATACAAAATACAAAAATACAAAAAACAAATACAAAATACAAAAATACAAAAATACAAAAATACAAAAATACAAAAATACAAAAATATAAAAATACAAAAATACAAAAATACAAAAATACAAAAATACAAAAATACAAAAATACAAAAATACAAAAATACAAAAAAAAACAAAAATACAAAAATACAAATCTAAATTCTTTTACGCCAATGACCCGTTAACCGATCTATCTCCCACTACTCAAAACCCCCAATTAGGTGCTCCGAGCGAAGTTCGACCAAGCGCGCAGTGGTCCGGGTCTCTTCCCGCCGGACTACAATCCGAGTAGCCGGAACGTGTGAAAGGAAAACCGACGAACTCCGGCCAACCATTGTGCATGATTGAGGCGAATTGAAGAAAAGAAGAGGCCGCGCGGTTTTCTTCGAAATCCGCTCACTTCCGGCTGGTTCTAGTTTGAACGTCCGGCTGCATGATGTGTAGTGTGGCCCGGGCGGCGCTGAATGGAGCCATCACGGACGGATGTTGGCCACGCAAAGAAGCGAGATATTTTTATTCATGAGGAGTGCCGCGAAGCCGCGAATCTACTCTCGAGTGGCACTATAGGAAAGAGCGAAGCTTTGTGGCGAATGATGATGGTTGCAGAAAAATCACGGCGCACTGCTGTGTAGCTACAGGTTGGACTATTGTTATCGTTCGTGGAATAGAAAATAGTTTGTGGTAGTTGATGTGAGTTTTGGGAATTCAGATTTAACTTGGTTCAGCATAAAATTCAAATATTTTACGGGTAATTCACTGGGATACCACACGTAATCAGAGGAAGTTGCCACGACACAAAAAAAAAGTTGCAACCGACGAGATTCAAACCCAGTACCACAGTAAGGCCTGGCGCCTAAGCCCGCTCGGCCATCAGACCGATAAAGATTGGAATGGATAAACGCAAATATCATCGCCATCGTGCTAACTTGTCGTACGTGCATTTTGGGCCAAATTGTGTTAAAAACGCCATTTTGTTCAGCTCACAATGCCTCACCTTTTGACCTTCACAGATCCCCAAAATTCGATTTTAATCCTGAGCTATTCAACGAAATCCGAAAAAACTCCATGCATTTTTGTCACTTTACATATGAAAGTAGTTTCAATCTTGTCGTGCTATATTGTCACTCCCTGAAAATTGATGTAATTGCAACAACTGGCCTAAGGGATTTCAGGTCAGAACGCGTTTGACGCACGTAAAACAATTGTAATTATGACTCGGGACTCCAGCAACCAACTTCAACCAAACTTCGGGATAATTCACATAATGGTCAGCAAAACAAAACGTGTTTGTTATTGTTTACATTGTGAGCTTTCGTTTTTGTTTATTCAAGGTCAAACATTTAAACGCGTTTTTTCTCGGAACGCCGAAATGGCGGGTGCGACAAGATAGCACGACGACGTCGATATGAGCTTGACAGAAGATTTCCCATACCGAAGGGCTACATATTTCAGCGTGTAATTTTACATATAATTTCATCAAGAATGCAAAATTTATTTTACACCTAGGACTTTTTCACACAGCTAAATGACTTCTTTTTTTGCTGTGGCTCTTCGATCAACGAGAAACTATGACATAAGGGGTAATTTTGATACCTGATCATTAATCATGGGTCCATTTTTCGATGTCTAGTGACGAAGGGGCCGAACGACCCCTTTCATTTTTGAAGTTTCAACATTCAATTTTGGTTTTTTTTTTTTGTTTTTGCTGTGAACAGACACGGACCACTGCGACACTTGCGTATCTATTGTAGTAGGGGAGTGTGGGGTAATTTGGACACCCTAAGGAAATTGCTCTGCCGCGGGCTGTGTGGATATTTTAAAGGAATGTCCCGCCCTGTGGCAGTGCGTGGCCGAATGGTTACGCTGTCCGCTTTGTAAGCGGATGATTCTGGGTTCGATTCCCATCTGCTGCAACCTGCCATCGGATGAGGAAGTAAAATGTCGGTCCCGGCCTTGGTTGTTAGGCCGTTAAGTCATTCCAGGTGTAGGAGTCGTTTCCATGCCATAAGTACAAACAACAAACCAAACCAAGCCTACTCCGGTGGAATCGCTGGCGGCGGTTGGACTCGCAATCCGAAGGTCGTCAGTTCAAACACTGGGGTGGAAGGTTCCTTGGAGTAAAAAGAGGTTTGGGTGCCCTCCCCATTCAAGCCTTCGGACTCCAAGGTTCGAGCAGAAACTTGCAATAGAGACCATTAAAGACCCGGGGGTCGTTAATGTGGATGGTTTGATTGCATGTCCCGCCCGTGTGGATCAATCGGACCGCGCACTGGACTCACAATCTAGAAGTCGCCGGTTCGAATCCCGCGGCGGGCGTTCTAAAATTCTGTGTGTAAATATGGGTATTCGGCGCCGTCGCTTCGTGCCATACTTTCATACACTAAGGAGCCAAGGGCGGCGAAGTCCTTGTAGATAAAAGGAAGACATTAATGGTTGGTACTAGCAATGGTGGCCGACAGCTATAAAGTCAACTTCGTTGGCATGACACCAGAGGATAACAGAGACCATATTTTATGGAAAAATGTCATTTATTTCGATAAATTTTGATGAAAAACACATTTTTATCGCAAAAATTAAAAGGTGTCCAAATTACCCCCACATTTTGGTGTGGGGGTAATATGAACACCTATGGGGTAATTTGGACATGCCTTGTGGGGTAATTTGGACATTCCTTGTGGGGTAATATGGACATACCTTGTGAGGTAATCGCCGGGACCGTGGTGTAGGGGTAAGCGTGATTGCCTCTCACCCAGTCGGCCTGGGTTCGATCCCAGACGGTCCCGGTGGCATTTTTCGAGACGAGATTTGTCTGATTAAATCAACATTTTCAGATGTTTCAACAATGGAGAGTTGCTTGCTCACTTTTATTTGAGTTATTCATTACTTTGGAACAGTCAAAAACACTTTATGAAAGCTGTAATTCATGATCAAAGTGCTGAAATAGGCTGAGAAAGGGTATAGTTCCCCTAAATGTTGGTCCCGGACTAACCTAAAAAAGGTTAGGTCGTTAGCTCAGTCCAGGTGTAGGAGTCGTCTCCCTGGGTCCTGCCTCGGTGGAGTCGCTGGTAGGCAGTTCGAATCCCGGGGTGGATGGAAGCTAAGGTGTAAAAAGAGGTTTGCAATTGCCTCAACAATCAAGCCTTCGAACACCTAGTTTCGAGTAGGAATCTCGCAATCGAGAACGCCAAGGCAATGCTGTAGAGCGAATAATTTGTTTTGATTTTGTGAGGTAATATGGACACCTTTTGTGGGGTAATTTGGACACATGTTGAAGATTAAGTTTTACTTTTGATTTTTTAAGCATGTTTCATATCCTTCAACCTGGTTTTGAAATTGCTTTATATTTTTAAGTGATATTTTGCTCACAATATTTCTTCAAAGGTTTAAATAATGATTTTGTGATAGAATTACAATTCAATAAGAAGATAACAAATAGTTCAGTGTAGTATACATAATTTAATCATTCATTCTTAAAAGATTTAAACATTGATTGTGGATTAGTCCCAAGTATAGTTTTTAGTTATTAAGGTATCGTTTAGATTTATCCAAACCAATCTTTATATAGAACTAATTACCCTGAAACTACAATTTTTTAAATTTTAAATTCCGTAGCCCTTTAAATTTGAATATTATTGTAAACCAGCATATACAAATTAGAAATGTTAAAAAAATTAATCAAAAACAACCAACATTAGAGTCTAGTTAAACGCCAAATGTGCAGTAATCAGTTTTTTATCAATTCGAATATTGAAATAAATTTATCTAAATAAAAAAATAGGGTTTTGTGAAAGTTCTCCTTGCTCACATTCCTTTTTGAGTGTTTTTTTTTTCATTTTAAATCCCTCTAAATTTATCTGAATCCCTTTAAAAACTCAACCAACCACGAAGGATACTTTTTTTTGCCCGACAGGTAGACTTTCAGGTATGTCCAAATTACCCCACAAGCCATGTCCAAGTTACCCCCATAGCATCTTCTATCAAAAATTGCAATTTTCGATGATAAAAATGGATAGAATGCACAATATTTATACGTACATATCTCAGGCATCGTCCAAGCAACACCCTTAAACAAAAAATGTCCGCTTTTTTGCTATATAATCCCTGCAAAACCTTATTTACCAACCCTCAAAAATTATAACGTAAGGCAGTGCCAACCGGCCTTTGGAAACTTTTACATATTATACCAAAACTGCTTAACCTATTCCAACTTTTTTGGTTTGTCCATACTCCTAGGCCATTACTAGTCCTAGCCTTATCACCTAAATTGCCATTTTCACTTTATATCCGAAGAAAAGGTGATTTTTAAAGGGTGTCCAGATTACCCCCACTGTCCATATTACCCCAAACTCCCCTATGATCTGTTCTCAGGTTTTCTGTTTTTGCTGATATACACAGCCTGCCGAACGATCGTCTTCCGTAGCGCTATTGTTTGAACGAGACAGTTTTTGACGAATTATTCGAGCAGTTGCCCTCTCATTCCCCAAACCAATCCCCCAATGCCATGAGGACGTGGAGATGAGCGAGATTGAGGGGTAATCTCGTTTATTTTTGACCCATCTAGAGATCGTTACCGATCATATAGCGCAATCTTCAGCTCGAATTTTGCCTGAGAGCATGTGACCGAGTCGAAAGTAGCATTTGAAGCTCTTCTCTGTGTATTGTTGCAGAGTTCTTCAACGCTCAGACTCAGTCGCCAACAGATCGTTCGAGTGATGGGTTTTGGGAGGCTTGGGACTTGACAAAGTCAATTCTAGCAGCAGCCGATAACCCCTCGACCGCCACCTTCCCCTTTGCCTCGCCAGATGGGTTTCAAGCCATCGATCTTCCGCTTACAAAGCGAAACCCGTACCACTAGACCACGGGAGCTCGGCTTCAATTTTGGTTGGCTGTACTTTAAAATTTGAGTTGTAATTTAAATTTTATTTTTTTAGAAGATATTTCCCGGCCAATTGCACGACTTTAAAAAAGTGATTCTTTATTGTTTCTATACACTGCACAAGTCGGTGCAATTCCGCTTGCAACTGCACGAAAGAATTCAATTACAATTACGGTTATTTTCCACTCAATTGTTTCTGGGTTCCGCGGAATTCGCCGAGCTTGTCGTCGGTATAGGTCAAACGGTCCGAGTCGAAAGACACGCCAGCAGAGTGCTGTAACAAACGACCAAACGACGTGTTTTTCCTGTGAAGGAGCACTCTTGAGTTGGGCGGGACGGTTCGTCAATGGGGGATTGTTTGGGATTTTCGGGCAACCACTGTTTATTTATAAATAAACTGTAGATTGATAGTGTCGACATGGACAATATTCAAGGCTATAATGATTTACTCAACGCAAATTCATTGCCACATCAACAAGTGGGGAAACTGCTTCTGCCAATCCTGGTGGGGTAAAAATTCAATCTTGGCACACCGCCTCCACACTCAACATCAGCTGCAGCACTCAACCAGCCAGCAGCAACAGTAGGATTCGATCCAATGGAATAAAACCTCTTTTCCCAGTGCTGGCTGGCTGCCTTCCAGCGAGGGAGAGAATGTGTCGCACCAGGCCTGTCCAGAAGGGAAAGAAAAATGAGCTTTTCCTCTACACCACCACTCCTGCTTTTGCAGCTTTTTCCCGGAGACCGCACACACACACTTTCTTCTGGTGATTGTGGGTGCAGCTTGGTTTGCAACTCCTGCAGGATCTACTCACTAGTGGTGGCTGTTGCAAGGAAATCTTAGGAAACGCAGAATATTTTTTTAATGTTCAAAAGTTTAAACAAAACCTTGATTTTTTTCAACATCTTTCCTATTTATACAGGCCTTCGACGGATTACGACCAGTGACATAAATTTCTTGATATTTGAAAGTGTTTTCTGTAAGTATTCATAATCAACAACTATATTTGAATGCTGACACAAAGCCTTTGGCAAGAACGTCATTCTGAACGAACGAATCCGAGCTCTTCGACTTTTGTCGAAACGAAAAAAATATTTTCAACGGCCATATTTATTGCCAATTTCCCAAAGATCGCCCTCCAAACTCTTCCTGACGCTGTTACCTTCTCCTTGTATGTGCTGCTGCTGCCGAACGTGTGGCCTCTTGTTATTGAAACACGTGGCGAAAGAATAATGTGCTTTGGCATGCCACAGACAGGACCCCCTTCGTTTACTCTCAAAACCAACCACGCCGTCAGCCTCAGAAAAAGGACAAACCTTGGCTGTCGAGCTGGGAACACTGTTGCTTAAAATTAATCGCCTCCGCTCGAGTTGGTAATTTCACTTCTTTCTCTTGCGCGCGCCAATAGCTGCCACTCGTCACTACGGGGCAGAATCCATTTGCAGTTTGTAAATTCTGGTTGGGGGATGAGCAAAAAAAAAATGCGTTCCAAATTGTTGCTACTGCACAACATAGTCCGCTCTAGCAGTGACTTAATATCCATTTGTTACAAGTTTTCCAATTATGGGAGCGCGCAAGTTCGTTGGTGGAATGCAAATTAGTAGAGCACCATTTTAAGGAGTGGAAATTACAGTTTGTGAGAGGTTTTCATGTGCACATGGTTTTAAACCTGATACAAAGTTTTACACTGGATGCGTTTTCAATAAATTGCAAATTAAAATTCTACAATTTCATTTTTTTTTCGTAAAATCGCAATAACTCATTGTCTGCTCTACAACTTTGTAGAACATTGTTACACTCTAAAAAATAACCCTGCAAAGTTAGAATAAACACGAAATTTTAAATTGATAAATTTTGTTCTAAATAAAAAAATGACCCTTCTGGGTCAATGTAGATTCGAAAAGTACATTAAATTTCCCACAAAATGACATGTTCCAAAACTTTTTACAGTTGAGTAACGGAAAATGGGAGAATTTTTAAAACTTTTTTAGTGTTTTTTTCGTTGAAAAATACGTTTTTTTTCGGAATTCTGAGTACGCCATCAAATCGGGCGTCTAATTTTACATAATAGTTCCGTTGAAACCAAATTTCTATCTCATCACCGTTTCGGGCTGCAAATTGTTGAAAAATACCTCTTTTTTCGCATGTTCAAAAATGAAAGGGGTTTATCCGCCCCTCCGACACGAGATATCAAAAACCCCTTACTCCTAAGGACAAAATTTCACGCAAATCGAAGAGGGGTCGGGGCAATTTTTCCCTATTTCGTGTGAGTTGGTAGAGAATTACCCTTGTAGAAGTCTTGATTTAAGTATGATCGATTTGTTTTTTTTTACCTTTTTTCAAACGTAACTATATCATTGAAAAGTTGTTATAAAGAAAATATATAATTGTTTGCTCAAATCAATTTTTATCAATCTTTTTTAGTGAACGCAGTAAAAACTAATTGAAATTTAAATTTAGTGTCTTTCTGTACTATTTTAGACAACAATCCAAGTTTTTTTTCATTTGTTTTCTTGTTCCATTTCTCAGTTTACTAATTGATTTTGAAAATATCAATATGGAAATGATGAGAATTAAATTTAAATATTAAAAATGTTTGAGCTTAATAAAAAAAACATTTAAAAAAATACAAAATTAAAATCGAAATAATAGGTTAGATTTAAAAGTAACATTTTGTTACTGAAGCAAAAATTAAACTTGATGTTCCTAAATTTTAAATTAAAGGGCCTTTTGAACCAGTCATAGAACTATCATTGAAAAGCCGTCGCGGGCCAGTTGAAATGGCATCACGGGCCGGACGTTGGGCAGGACTGTTTTAAAGCATGAGTATTTTAAATTTTGTTTGTTTTTTAAGTTTAGGTCACCAAAATTGGTAAAAAAATCAGGGGACAAACATTTTTTTTATCAAAAAACATCAAAATTTTAATGAAAACAGAAGTCAAATAAAAACAATCCAAAAGGCATTTTCTTGCATTTATCATATTTAGCATCTTTGGGCTGGTTTAAAAATGCAATGATTTTTTTTTAAATCCGATTTTTTCGCAAAATAAAATATTTGTTTCAATAAAAAGATATTTTGGAAACTATTGATTGCACAATAACCGGATGTGTGTATTGCATTTTAAAACACTTTTTCATTCAAATGTTAAAACCATGACTACACGGAAAAAATCAATTCTCAAAATCGTGAATTAAATTCACGAATGCGAGAACCACGAACGAATTTATTCACGTTTATAGTGCAAATGCTCCATACTCATGAATAAATTCCTTCGTGGTACGAGAATTGATTTTTTTCTGTGTAATTAATTAAATTACTTAACTTTTTATATAATTTTGCCTCTTCCCTCGATTTTGGTCAGAGTCGAGGGACATAAACTGTTTTCAACGGTTTTGAAAAAAATAATGAACGTAAATTTAAACTCTCAAGAAAAAGAAAGCAATGCAGATTTAGTAAATTATTATTAAAATATCGCGAGAAGTTAAAAATAAAAATTTGTAAATTTTTAAAACATTTCAATGTAATAATTGTTTTCTGTGTTTTGTGTGTTTTTTAAATTCAAAACTGTTACTTATACAATTCTAGAGTAAATTTTCAAAACAGTCTATGAGTCTTGGGTTTCCTATGCAGATAGGACCTTTTGAAAATTTAATCTAGAATTCAGAAATATGAGGAGAGCATAAGCATGGTTGACCTATACAATTCAGAGATAAGAGGAAACTCTCAACTGCCATCAACTCGCATGGCTTGTCTAAAGGTTTTTTATATATAAAAATAAATTCAAAACTGTTACTTATACAATTCTAGAGTAAATTTTCAAAACAGTCTATGAGTCTTGGGTTTCCTATGCAGATAGGACCTTTTGAAAATTTAATCTAGAATTCAGAAATATGAGGAGAGCATAAGCATGGTTGACCTATACAATTCAGAGATAAGAGGAAACTCTCAACTGCCATCAACTCGCATGGCTTGTCTAAAGGTTTTTTATATATAAAAATTGAATGAACCTCGCTAATTCACCCTAGAGCTTGTTGAGGGGACTGTCCCGAGTCAGAGAAACTGTTTTATAAAATCATCTATCGGTAAAAATGATATTTAGGCTAATTCTCGAAAAATTATCAAATAATTCGCTGAAATCAAGATATTTTTGTTGTTATTTCATCAAAAAATCAGTTCCGAGTGGATAAATGTTTATTTTGGTCGTCAGCACAAGAACAGAAGTTTCCCTTAATGTTTTTTTAAACTTCTGGAAAACCATTTTATTTCTGTTTATCTAAACTAATCGCATAGATTTGTAGCAGATCTCATCTAGAATAAATTTTCAGAACAGAGATTACTATTACATCGAGTCTCAGAAAAGTTAAAACAATTTTAGTGTATAAAAAGTTGCAATTTTAGAATTCTGTTATTCAATTCAGTTCAATTCGGGTTTTTTGTGAATAATCAAGTTACATGTTGCAATGAGTTCATTTAGGTACATAACAGAGATTTGGAGTTCCTTCCAGCTGTGTGTTACATCGTAGTTCAATCGAAGGCATTATTACTTATAACTATTGAAAAGACAAGAGTAAAAAAAAATCTGTTATATTATTTCGTTTTTGGTCCTTTTACCGTTAAATTTATAATACATATTAGGAAGTTTATCACAGGCAAAGTAAGGGACCATCCATAAACAACGTAGACACTTTTGTAGAAATCTCACTCCCGAACTGTCCATACAAAAAAATCAGTTTTGTAGTTGTAGTCTTAGATCTTTTGAAAGGGTTTCTGACAACAATACAAAAATTGACCATAGCTTTTTTTCAAAAATAAATTGCGTTCTAGTCTATTAATTTGTCCTCCAAACTGTCTCCCCCCGAAACAATTCCCAAGAAATTAAAAAAGTTTCCCCACCCTCGCTATAGTGGTGATGGTGTCTGCTGCCGCAGGAACAATTACCGCCACATTGTCTCGTGGACTCATCCCGACGGAAAACCTCAGACTGATGATGGTGAACCGCCGGAAGCGCCAGAACTTTCCATAGAAAATGTTCCAACTATTGCTCACGCCAAAGTTTTTAATTAGCCCGGCTCGAAATTAATCAGCTGGGTGTTTGTGGGTGGTGTGTGTGTGTGTGTGTGCGTTTATGAAGCTATGATTATGAACAATTTTCCAGTTTGCTTGGCGCCAACCACACAAGCACACAATTGAATTTAACAACGACCGGTATTAAGCGTGGAGCGTGAACGGTTGTGGGTGGGTGTGGCTGTGTGTGTGTGTGCGCGAACTAAAACAGTAGTATTTGTTGCTAATTGGGTGAATGCTTTCGCGGCACACAAACACAAACATTGCGGGAAAGTCAGTGCGTGTGAGGATGGAAAAGCTTGGCGGATTCGGTTTGAAATTGAGGTATTTTGATGGGTTCTGTGGGCAAAGTGTGCGTGTGTGTGTGTAACTTGTGGCAGAACAAAATAGAATTATGATGTGGGCACTGATTGAAGCTTTGTTTGAGGTGAGATTATTTCAATGTTCCGAATTAAAGGAGAAAGTACAATTGATGGACTAAATGAATAGAAATCGCGAATTTGGATGGAACTAAATATTGGATTATGTTTTTGATCTTCTTTTTCAGAGTTCTGTGTTAGCTTCGAAGCCGCTTGGTTGATTTTTTGTGTTTACCTTTGCATCATTTGTGATTCCATTTTGCATTAATTTGGTGGTAGAATTTTGTGAGATCGAGCCATTATCAAACATAATTGCAAAAATATATGCATATCAAATAAAACATTTCGGACTCACACTTACACTTGTTTTGTTTTTAAGAATTCTGAGAATTGATTATGAATCCAAAATTTATGAATAATTTAATGATCAAGCCACGTGAGCAGTTCTCTACGGAATCAGTCTTTTTCTTTAATTTTAATTTTTGTATTTTTTAATCCGGCTGAAACTTTTATGGTGCCTTCGGTATGCCCAAAAAACCATTTTGCATCATTAGTTTGTCCATATAATTTTTCATAAAAATTTAGCAGCTGTCCATACAAAAATGATACATTCAATTTCAAAAATCTGTATCTTTTGAAAGAGTTTTTTGATCGATTTGGTGTCTTCGGCAAAGGTGTAGTTATGGACTACACTGAAAAAAATGATACACGGAAAATTTGTTTTGGTGATTTTTAATTTCACTTTTTATTACTAAAACTTGATATCCAAAAAAAGCACTATTTTCAATTTTTTTATTTATTAATATGTTTTAGAGGCCATCAATGCCAACTTTTCAGAAATTTCCAGGTTGTGCAAAAAAACTTTGACCGAGTTATGATTTTTTAAATCAATACAGATTTTTTCAAAAAATCAAAATATTGGTCGCAAAATTTTTTCAACTTCAGTTTTCGATGTAAAATCGAATATGCAATCAAAAAGTACTTCAGTGAAATTTTGATAAAGTTCATCGTTTTCAAGTTTAGCCATCTTTATATACTTTTTTCAAAAAAGACGCAGTTATTGATTTTTATAAATAGTGCCCCTGTTTGCCCACTTTTGGAAACAAATTGAAAAGCTGAGAAAATTCTCAATATTTTGCTTATTCGGATTTTGTTGATACGACCCATAGTTGCTGAGATATTGCAATGCAAAGGTTTAAAAACAAGAAAATTGATGTTTTCTAAGTCCCACACAAACAAGCCTCCATTTTCTAATGTCGATATCGCAGCAACTAATGATCCGATTTTCAATGTCAAAATATTTAACATTCGTGAAATTTTCTGATCTTTTCGAAAAAAATATTTTCAAAATTTTTAAACCTAGACTAACATTTTAAAAAGTCGTAATATTGAATGTTTGGCCCTTTTGAAATGTTAGTCTTGATTTTAAATTTTGAAAATATTTTTTTCGAAAAGATCGGAAAATTTCATGAATGTTTCATAATTTAACATTTTAAATAGGACCATTAGTTGCTGAGATATCGACATTAGAAAATGGTGTGTTGTTTGGGTGGGACTTAGAAAACATCAATTTTCCTGTTTTTAAACCTTTGCATGGCAATATCTCAGCAACTAAGGGTTGTATCAACAAAATTCAAAAATGCAAAATATAGAGAATTTTCTCAGCTTTTCAAAAATATTTTTTTCAAAAGTGGGCAAACAAACATGTGCACTAATTTAAAAAACTAGCTTAATCCACCTATGTGGTTGGAGCCTTCCTCACAACAATGGCTGTACACAAGTTTCATCTATTTTTTAGATCCGGCTTCCAAAAAGTACATCGATATCACTTAAGTGGCCATATCTCGAGACAGGGTTGTCAGATCTTCAATGTTTTGGGCTCGTTGGAAAGGTTTTTTGATAACCTAACCAACAATGGGTCGGATGGTGGATCCGGACATAGTTTACATACATTTAAGTGAGATCCGGCTTCAAAAAAGTACATCAATATCACTTAAGTGGCCATATCTCGATACAGGGTTGCCAAATCTTCAATGTTTTGGACTCATTGGAAAGGTCTTTTGATAACCTAACCAACAATAGGTCGGATGGTGGATCCGGACATAGTTTACATACATTTAAGTGAGATCCGGCTTCAAAAAAGTACATCAATATCACTTAAGGGGCCATATCTCGAGACAGGGTTGCCAGATCTTCAATGTTTTAGACTCGTTGGAAAGGTCTTTTGATAATCTAAACAACGATGGGTCAAATGATGGACCCGGACATAGTTTACATACATTTAAGTGAGATCCGGCTTCAAAAAAGTACATCAATATCACTTAAGTGGCCATATCTCGAGACAGGGTTGCCAGATCTTCAATGTTTTGGACTCGTTGGAAAGGTCTTTTGATAACCTAATCAACGATGGGTCGGATAATGGACCCGGACATAGTTTACATACATTTAAGTGAGATCCAAATATATGTGAAAACACATTTTTATACATAACTTTTGAACTACTTATCGAAACTTCAATCTGTATAAAACTCGATCTATGGGACCCTAAACCAAGTCGAATGCAACAAGTTCGGGTCAAATCGGTTCAGCCAGTGCCGAGAAACATGAGCTAGTTTGTTGGTCACATACATACATACACACACACATACACACACACATACACACAGACATTTGTTCAGTTTTCGATTCTGAGTCGATATGTATACATGAAGGTGGGTCTACGACGTTTTTATACGAAGTTCATTTTTAGAGCAGGATTATAGCCTTACCTCAGTGAGGAAGGCAAAAATGAAAAACTGCGACTATTTTCAAAAAAGTTACCTAAAAAAGGATTTAACTTGAAAACGGTGCACTTTATCAAATGTTTACTTGAGTACTTTTTGATTGCAATTTTGATTTTACATCGAAAAATGAAGTTGAAAAATTTTTGCGACCAATTTTTCGATTTTTTGAAAAAATCAGTATTGATTCAGAAATTCATAACTCGCTCAAAGATTTTTTGCACAACCTGGAAATTTCTGAAAAGTTGGCATTTAATTTCCTCTAAAACATATCAAAAAATGAAAAATAAATTAAAAATAGTGTTTTTTTTTACAAATCAAGTTTTAGTGACAAAAAGTTAAATAAAAAATCACCAATTTTTTTTACCGTTCATCATTTTTTTCAGTGTAGTCCGTATCCATACCTACAACTTTGCCAAAGACACTAAATCGATCAAAAAATTCCTTCAAAAGATACAGATTTTTGAATTTTCATACATCATTTTTGTATGGCCAGCTGCCAAATTTCAGCCGAATTAAAAAATACAAAAAATAAAATTAAAGAAAAAAGACCGATTTGGTAGAGAACTACTCCTTAACATGTTAAATTAATTTAATAGATAGCCACTGAATTTGCTTTGTAAATGCGGTCCCAATTGTCTCCATGGATCATGGGAAAAGTTTACTTTACTTACCTAAATTTATTTATTGTTTAGGCTGAATGAAACATTAAATTCATTTGATATTTGATATTGGAAGGTCCCGGTGGCATTTTTCGAGACGAGATTTGTCTGATCACGCCTTCCGACGGACGGGAAAGTAAATGTTGAAATTTTCAAGTATTTTGAAAAAAAAAAAATGTTTTTTCCCCCTGATTTTTCGGGTCGATTTTGAACAAAAACTTTTAAAATATTTGTACCAGCTTAAACTATGTCCATGCATTTCCCATGCCCAAAGAAGCCTGAGAAGGGATTTTATGAACAATTTGGTGTCTTCGGCAAAGTTGCAGGTTATGATTAGGAATGTTCAGAAAAAATGGGTGCACAGAAAAAAAACCGCATTTTTGAATGACTTGATATCACAAGAAGTTGAATTCTTAAAATACTTTTTTTGCTTATTTGTTCAATATATTCAAGAATTCTAAAAAAGCATCTTTTAAACTAGAGTTTCATAAAAAAAAAACAGTTTTTTTGCAATTTAAAAAAAAACTCGAAGAAAAAGCACCACCTCAAAAAACTAATTTGAAGAGATGAGAAAAGTTTACAAGTTTCTCTTTTGACGATGTTGAAAGAACTGCTGATTGCTGTGGACTAACCAATATCCTAAATTTGGTGACAAGTGAGCTTTTCTTAGTAAGGCCGTTGCAAATATTTTTCAAAGTTAATGTCACCCCCCTTTCAAAATAATTCCAAAAAACTTCAAAATTTCCATGAAAATAGAAGTCTAATCAACTGAAAACAATCTAAAATGCATTTTTCTGCATTGATAATCATTTTTAGCATGTTTGGGCTATGTTTTGCATTTTTATTAAACTCCACCGCAAAAAAAAATATTTTTCGCAAAAACTAAAATTTTCGTCAATACTTAGATATTTTGGAAACTAATGATGGCAAAACAACTGGACAGGTGTATAATGCATTTTAAAACACTTTTTTCATTAAAATGTTGAAACCATGGCTCGTAATTTTTTTTACCCTTTCAAAAAGGGTACGGTTTTTTTGCCCTTTCAAAAAGTTACTATTGATTTATTTATTTTCCATTTATTTTTTATGATGAAGAGCAAAAAGTTTCACAATAGTAGTTTATGCAACAAGATTTTTTCAGCACGAGTCGTAATTTTATCCAACGAGGTTCACCGAGTTGGATAAATACGACGAGTGCTGAAAAAATAATGTTTTGCAATTTCGACAACATTTTTTTTGCAATTTCGAAAAACGAATTTTGTATAAAATGTTAAACCGTTCAAAACAAAAAAATAGTGAAAACTGTTACTTTTCGATTAATGCATTGAAAAGTTCAACTTTTCTGCACTGGTATTGAATAGTATAAATTTTCCATTCACTATTCCACACTTTTCCAAAAATCATTTCTTTTTCAACAATGAATATCTCAAATACCAAATGTTTCACCATCCTTAACTCTAGCGCAGAAGATAATTAAAAAATACAAAATTTTAGAATTCAGCTATGAGTATTTAATTAGACGACAAATATAATAATTTCGATTTTTCCCACGCATCGTTTTTTTTTTTTTTCGAAAAGCCCTAATCATAACTTTTTTTGCCACTTGGCTCTGGCAGCTCCGAGAGAGTAAACGTGTGTGACGTGCGCGCTAAAGGCATCGTGCCTCGAGTTGTTTGACGGATGGAGTTGGAAGAGACCGGATGATTTCCAACTCAACCCCGGAAATCGGAAGCGGAAGAAGACCCCTGAGATCACCGGAGCTGTCGTCGGAGAAGGAAAAGTGGAGCAGAATGTGTTCAATAACAACAACTTCAGCCCGCTAGTGGAAAACGAAAACAACAACAATGCCAGCCCAGCAGGAGGAGGAGACGCCCCGGCGGTTTCACCACCCGGCCAGTCGGCAGGTAAACAAAAGCAACCACCATTGGTGGTGAAGAGCACCACGGATTTTTACAAGCTCGTGACAATAGTGGAAAGTTGTAAATTTGGTTTCAACCCGATTTACAAACTAACCCGATTTGGAACCAAGGTGACCTGCTTCTCTGTCAAAAATTTTGACAAGTTGCAAGAGCTCTTCAAGAAGAAGAAAGTGGAATTCTAAACCCACGAACGGTGGAGCGAACGAAATTATCGGGTAGTTCTTCGTGATTTACCTGATGAACTGAAACCTGACGAAGTCAAGTACCTGCTGAAGAGGGATCTAAAACTGGACGCGCTGGAGGTGCATGTCATCAAGCGGAAGGAAAAGTCCACCGTGGACGAAACTCCGTACATTGTGGTCTTCCCCAAGGGATACACCAATCTGAAAAAAAAACTCTCTGCAGTGAAAATTGTGGCAAGCACTATCATCCGGTGGGAGGCCTACCGGAACAAGCGACCGAACGTGACCCATTAAAAGAACTGCTTGCAGCTGGGTCATGGAACCAGAAACTGCCACCTCAAGGGGAGGTGCAACAACTGTGGGGGTCCCCACAAGACGGACGAGTGCAAAGTCCAAGAAGCCGAACCGAAGCGGTGTGCCAACTGCTCTGGAGCCCACGAAGCCACGGACCGCAGCTGCCCCAAGCGTGCGGACTTCAACCGGAGGCGCCAGCAGGCGTCGAAACCGAAACCGCCGGCAAGGAAGGCGGAGAAGCAGAGTCCAGCAGTTCCGGCGTTCACGCCGGCGGAGTTCCCTCCGCTGCCGGGCGCAGTTCCGGACGGAAAATCGAAGGGTCGCCCTCGCCCCGCAGGAAAAAGCCAAGAAAGTAGTGGCTCCGAAGACGGTGGAGTCACGAAGGAGGAAGCCGAGGAGGTGCTCTACAGTTCGGCTGAGCTGTGGGACATTTTCTCCGAGTACATCGGCAGGTTCAAGACCTGCAAGACCCGCTTGGACCAAGTAACCCTCGTCAGTTACATGATCTCCAAGTATGGAGTTTAAGGAGTTGTTTTTTTTTTTTTTGTTATATATTAGTTATTTAACGATCCTCGGTCCCAACCTGGTCACAGCACCTAAAAGGACCTAATAAAAAAGAGTTATGAATAAAAAAAAACATTATTTGCCGATTTTAGTGTGACGTACTGTATGGATGACGCCTCAGCATTTAAGTTTAAATATTGTCTAAGTTTTGTTTTACTAACACTTACCTTGCCATTTTGACAAAGGACTTTGACTTAAGGGCTGGTGGTTTTCGATACAACAGTTCCGATTTTTTTCAAATTTACTAAAAGAACTTATTTTTGCTATCTAATTTTGTTCTTTACCATAGTGGTTGTGTCTGTTACATAGCCACCTGCTGATAGAATGTTAAAACGAAATAAAAAAAAGTTCCCTGATGATAATGGGGTTACCGTTTATGTTCCTTCTCTTATGACGCTCCAGGCCACAGGGGAACCTGCGGTTTATCTTGTGAATTCTAATGTGATTTTCGGATAAACGAAAAAAAAACTCTTCGCCATCATTTTGTTTTGTCAGATTTTATTCATCAATAGATACTCTCTCAATATACAACGGTTTTAAAGGGAGGCGCAATTTACAATCGCATTCTGCACAGATAATTTTACACTGTTTTTTTTTTTTCTTTTTCTTCTTCATTTCTGCAGAGCACAAAGAGTTTGCATTTAAATTTACTTACTGTTTCATTATTTTATTTTTATTTATTTTTTTCGTTTGACCCATTTCGCAGAACTTTGGAGTAAATTTGCAAGAGTTTGCTTGTCTTTTTATTTGCAGTTTATGTTTTTCAATATGTCATAATACTTAGTGTCACTTTACATCATAGCTTAGCATCTCTGTTATCCTGTACAACCGTCGTGTTCAGTTCGAATTGTTTTCTTTCGCTTTTCTAGGGTTTGCATGCAGCGCAGCTTCTCTTCGTTATCCTAATGGTATTGTTCTAGTTTTATCCGCTATCAGCTAGTGTTATCTCTTATCTCATATTAAAATTTAAATATCTACCTTCTCTCTCTCTCTCTCTCGCTCTCGTTAGACTCTGTCGCATTTTCTTCATCATTACATAAAAAATAGCTCCTCTTTCGTTTGACGCTTGATTCGACGTCTCGCTTTTTTTCTCCTTTTTTGCTGTCTACACACTTTACATTCACATTATAATACAAAACTCTACTGTTTCACTCGTCGATTCAAATGACAACAAACCGTAAGCAAATGTGTCTTTCTCGATTCAGACGTTGTTGGGAGGGGAGGACTTCGACTTGTATTGGTATCACGAGCGGTGCTCGTTATTTTTCCATTCCGAAGTTGATTTTTTTTTTGCTGCGTCTTTTGCTTCTTTGGTGTGCCTTATCAAATTACTCGACCAAGGCAGGCAGTATTTGGGGGATGGGAAGCGAGAACTGAAAAATGCGAAATTTAAAGTATGAGTCACATCTCTTTAGTTTCCATGAAAATTTGTCCGAAAAGGTGATTGCGAACTTACTATTAATAACAGCAAAAAATTACTTAAAATAACATTAAAGTTAATGTTTTATGTAATTTTACATCAGTTCATTTTGAAAAAGTTAGCTCAATAACGCAATTTTTCGTCAATCACTCGTCCATTAAATTTTGAAGCTGTTTAAATTTTCAACAAATTGTGTTATGAGAAACAAAAATTTTAAATACAAAAAAACATAACCAAGTCTGTCAAATCGCAGAAGATTTGGCGATTTTGTTAAATAAAATTGTTCTTAGCAAGAAAATCAACTTAAAAACAGAGCAAAGTAGAAAATCTTTAAAAAAACATCTTTGAATTCTTTAAATTCTTTAAATTCTTTAAATTCTTAAATTCTTTAAATTCTTTAAATTCTTTAAATTCTTTAAATTCTTTAAATTCTTTAAATTCTTTAAATTTTTAAATTCTTTAAATTCTTTAACTCGTTAAATTCGTTAAATTCTTTAAATTCTTTTAATTCTCTAAATTCTTTAAATTCTTTAAATTCTTTAAATTCTTTAAATTCTTTAAATTCTTTAAATTCTTTAAATTCTTTAAATTCTTTAAATTCTTTAAATTCTTTAAATTCTTTAAATTCTTTAAATTCTTTAAATTCTTTAAATTCTTTAAATTCTTTAAATTCTTTAAATTATTTAAATTCTTTAAATTCTTTAAATTCTTTAAATTCTTTAAATTCTTTAAATTCTTTAAATTCTTTAAATTCTTTAAATTCTTTAAATTCTTTAAATTCTTTAAATTCTTTAAATTCTTTAAATTCTTTAAATTCTTTAAATTCTTTAAATTCTTTAAATTCTTTAAATTCTTTAAATTCTTTAAATTCTTTAAATTCTTTAAATTCTTTAAATTCTTTAAATTCTTTAAATTCTTTAAATTCTTTAACTCGTTAAATTCTTTAAATTCTTTAAATTCTTTAAATTCTTTAAATTCTTTAAATTCTTTAAATTCTTTAAATTCTTTAAATTCTTTAAATTCTTTAAATTCTTTAAATTCTTTAAATTCTTTAAATTCTTTAAATTCTTTAAATTCTTTAAATTCTTTAAATTCTTTAAATTCTTTAAATTCTTTAAATTTTTAAATTCTTTAACTCGTTAAATTTAAATTCTTTAAATTCTTTAAATTCTTTAAATTCTTTAAATTCTTTAAATTCTTTAAATTCTTTAAATTCTTTAAATTCTTTAAATTCTTTAAATTCTTTAAATTCTTTAAATTCTTTAAATTCTTTAAGTTCTTTAAATTCTTTAAATTCTTTAAATTCTTTAAATTCTTTAAATTCTTTAAATTTTTAAATTCTTTAAATTCTTTAAATTCTTTAAATTCTTTAAATTCTTTAAATTCTTTAAATTTTTAAATTCTTTAAATTCTTTAAATTCTTTAAATTCTTTAAATTCTTTAAATTCTTTAAATTCTTTAAATTCTTTAAATTCTTTAAATTCTTTAAATTCTTTAAATTCTTTAAATTCTTTAAATTCTTTAAATTCTTTAAATTCTTTAAAGAATTTAAATTCTTTAAATTCTTTAAATTATTTAAATTCTTTAAATTCTTTAAATTCTTTAAATTCTTTAAATTCTTTAAATTCTTTAAATTCTTTAAATTCTTTAAATTCTTTAAATTCTTTAAATTCTTTAAATTCTTTAAATTCTTTAAATTCTTTAAATTCTTTAAATTCTTTAAATTCTTTAAATTCTTTAAATTCTTTAAATTCTTTAAATTCTTTAAATTCTTTAAATTCTTTAAATTCTTTAAATTCTTTAAATTCTTTAAATTCTTTAAATTCTTTAAATTCTTTAAATTCTTTAAATTCTTTAAATTCTTTAAATTCTTTAAATTCTTTAAATTCTTTAAATTCTTTAAATTCTTTAAATTCTTTAAATTCTTTAAATTCTTTAAATTCTTTAAATTCTTTAAATTCTTTAAATTCTTTAAATTCTTTAAATTCTTTAAATTCTTTAAATTCTTTAAATATATGAAAATCGGCAAAAATGTCAAAAGTTGGTATGAACCTTATTAAACCCGTCCTGTGTGCATAACGAAGGCCGATTTTCAAAAAAAAAATATTTAAAAAAAAGATAAAAATATTTTGCTGTTTTTCATATATAAAATCGTCAACAACTCGGTGTTTCGAGAAAAACGCTCACAACCATGCAATATCATTATAAAATATTCAAGAGTGAATGGAAATCATCTTTTGATAAATCCTTTCAATGAATAATTTCCATTCACTCCTGAAAGTTTCATGAAGAAGAATAAATATTCGTAAATATGACATTTGTTGATTTTTTACATGTATGCCACCCCTTAAATTCTTTAAATTATTTTAATTCTTTAAATTCTTTCAAATCTTCGTAAAAGTTTGAAAATAAGTTTCAAGAATAAACATTTTTATTTTTTAGAAAATAAAATTACCCCTTCGAACAAAGTTCCATGTTTTCAAGATGACATCAACATCGTGTCATTTGTATAAGTATTTAAAATAGATCTAACCTAAAACACTTGTTTTTATCAACTAAATTGTATAAATCATGCTAGAACAACCAAAGAATTTTTTTTTAAACTGAATTCAACTCAAAGGTTATTTGGCATTTTCACACTTTAACGAATCCTATATCAACAGTCGAACTTAAAAATAGTTTCAATTACCGTGTCAGCACTCTTCCGTTCCTTGCGACCATCAACTGCCCTATCTGTCGGGGCCAATCTCGGAATCTGTTGTTGTTGTTGTTGTTTTCGACCGGGTTAGAAAAGCAGCAACATCGTCGCCATCGGCAGTGCTATCAGCAGCTCGGAAGCTCCAGTATTCCAACTGAGAAGAAACGCCGCAAGCGTTGTCCCACCCAACAGTTGGGACGTCCAACTTTGGCCCGTATCTTGCAGCTGACTTTGACCGGTGATTTTGGTGGTGGCAGTGTTGCCAGCAAGCCAGCTCAGCACCGGTCGTAACACCATCGATGACCACCAGTGGTGCGGCCGGAACAGCTGCGAACTGGACGACGAAGACGCCTTGGAGGACGCTGGAAAAAGAAGCGGGAGAAGAGGAAGAAAAATGAAACTCCTGGACGGAACTCGACGGTGACAGAGCGGTTTTTTCTCTGGTTCGAATGGCAAGAAAATTGAATTTTTATGCATGTTTGGCTTCACCGTGGGGAACTGAAACAGCTTCCAAATGGGCGGAACGGTGGGACAACCAGTTGTGTGTTTGTGTAGGTGTGAGAATTTGTAGAAAAATAACCAACATTACGCTCTAGCAGAGTGTTGTTCTGGGAAGTTTCGGTCAGCAGACGAAGTTCGTAATTAATTCTATTTCTTCGTATTATATTGTTAGCTTACCACGCACACTTTCGATGTCTAGACTGTTTACTCGAAAGAAATGTGATCACGGAATCTACGTTACAAATACTAGGAACTGTTGATGCAAAACAAATAAAGACTCTTTCTGATGATCTCGTAGAAAGTTTACGGTGTTCCCATGTAAACATTGATTTCAATTAAGATTGTCCCCTTGATTGATTGTGTTCCAGTTTGAACAGGTCCTTTCTAATCCCGTCAAAGTAGGGGGATCTCACAACTGCGCATTATTAGCTTAGTTTCACTTCCTGCTAATAGCTCTCGCAATTCGATTATGACAAGATGTGATATTAATTGAAATAGGATACCGCTGCTTAGTGCTGAACTTGAGACTCCATCCAAGAACATAACACAACACAAGGAGGTCGAGATTTCTCTTGATGATGATGATGCGTTCAAACGGCGCTGCCCACCTGTTTCCCATAATTAATTGTTATCGGCCCAAGTCCCGGTATTAAATGGAGTGGCTTTGACTCGGGCTCTCTGCAACGGGCGCACCGAGCGCTGGATTGACACTAATTGATTGCCGGAAGCAGGTGGTCAGTGTGCGTGTGTTGTGTCGGAGCATCTATTCAGATGTGTGCATTCAGCGCAGATGACGATATTGGCTTGCGATTTGGAAATTAATTCAAAACGGACAGATTGAAAGCGATTCGTCTCGCGGGGGTGAATGAGTCCGGCAGGGGTGTGCGCGACGGCACTTCCATCTTTGATGAGCTGTCAATAGCGGAAATAGCTGGATCGTCATTATTGGTCACTGTCGACCATTGAACATCGTCATATCGTCGCCGACATGCTAACTTGTCGTGCGTGTATTTTGGGCCAAATTGAGTAAGAACGCCATTTTGTGCAGCTCACAATGCACCTTTCGACCTTCACAGATCCCCAAAATTCGATTTCAACTGAGATATTCAACGATATCCGAAAACTCGTGCATTTTTGTCACTTTACACATGAAAGTAGTTTCAATCTTGTCGTGCTATCTTGTCACTACTTGAAAATTGATGTAAGTGCGACAAGTTAGACTACCGCGGTAGTCTACGCGTAAACAATTGTAATTATGACTCGGGACCAGCAAGGGACCATTCATAAACCACGTGGACACTTTTTGGTAATCTCGAACCCCCTCGTGGACAATTGTCTATACAAAAAAATCTGGACAATCGCCATACCCCCCCCCCCCTAAAGTGTCCACGTGGTTTATGGATGGTCCCCAACCAACTTCAACCAAACTTCGGGACAATGCACATAATGGTCAGCAAAACCAAACGTGTTTGTTATTGTTTACATTGTGTGCTTTCGTTTTTGTTTATTCAAGGTCAAACATTAAATTGCGTATTTCTCGGAAAGTCAAAATGGCGGGTGCGACAAGATAGCACGACGACGTCGATACATTTAACAGACTAAATGAATTAAATATAAATCCATTTGAAGATTTGCCTTAAAGGCCTAATAATACAGCAAGCTGGCCTAGAGCGTTATTCTCATAGTTTAATTTTTTTTTTCAATTCAATCGTTCCCTATGACCAAAAAAGCCATTTTATGCCACTGATTCGTGCGAACAAGAGTTCGTTCATAAATTACGAGGTCGGAAAGAGGACGATGGGGAGGTTGTGTCAGCCCATGTTAAAGGTATAGGTGACAGGAGGAAGCAAGGGGGGTCTGATGTCGCGAAAATCTCTGGACGTAGCATTTGAACAATTATTGTAAAACATCATTGTAAAAACTGTACCCAAAAAACTGATTTTCAAATAAAAATGGTGCACCGTTTTCATGAGTTCAATTAGTTGGGTGGTGACGCGCGGTCAATTATGTGGCATTGTGTGTGAAAAGAAAAGAATTTTATTTCGTGTTTCATCCTGATTGGCTTGCTCAAGTCCTTCCTACATCATCGTTGATCGGGAGGCACGACGTCGTGTGAATTGTTGCATTAAAATAAGTTTAAGTATTACTGTAAATGACTGTAGAAAAGTCCTTCCTTTATCATCAATGTCGTCTGGGTAATCGTGATGAAAAATTACATTTATTCAGTATTTAAATACCTGTGCGCGAGTGTTTTGGTGTGCTAATTAGAAAGACCTTCCCATAGCATCGTTGCTCGGAAGGCTCGCCGACGGGTTTGTTATGAAAGTCCTCCCCATAGCATCGTAGCTCGGGAGGCATCGAAAGCCAATACCTTATCCTACTAACCCAAAAAAAAAATAATCACGTGATGCTTGAAGGAGATGCTGTGGATTCAACGGTCTCAAGCGGTATCAACAAGTATATAGCGAAAAACTATGTGCTTGATGAGTCTGCAACTTCAACTATCGGACTAACATTCCTCCCTTTGTTGAACTGCAGGCTTTGGGAGGGCGCCGGTATTGACTAATAAAGTCGGGGTCTTCAGGGGTTAAACAGTGAACGGATGGTTGGCTCCCACTGATCATTTTTGATTCATTGTTTAACTTCAGCTGATCTGTCAATAACGGAGTAGCAGCTCATTGGCAGTCAACCATGCTCATGCTCATGCTCAAAATGGTGCACCGTTTTCAAGATAAATCCTCACAAAGTTTGATTTTTTGGAAAATTTTGCAGTATTTCGGTTTTGGCCACTCATATTTTTTTGAAAATTTCCTATAAATTTGTCTAAGTAATTTTCAAGATTGGACCCAGAGACGCCAGGTTGCCAGATTCTTCAAATGTCTGTGTCTGCCATAATAAATATTGACAGATTTTGCCAGATTTTTTTACTATCTGCTCATTTTGATAAACTTATTAAATGAAATGAACAAATATAATTGAAAAAAAATCGAATGTGCTTTTCTTAAAAAAATGTAAACTCAACATTTCGAAGCCTTAAAATTAGTTAAATATCTAAATTTTACCAGAATTTGAATTAATTAGGAATTCACTATCAGGAATTGTTAGAATTTCATCTACCAGATTTTCCAGATTTTTTATCGATACCTTGCCAGATTTTTAAAATTTTGACCTGGTAACCCTGATTGGACCTCTGATTGCTGAAAAAAAAGAAGAAATATGAGGTATTCTAGTTATGCCAAAAAATGTAACATCCCAAGAAGGTGGAAATAACTCAAGAATAACCAGTTTCGATACGATTTACTACACTCAAACCCCGTTGGTTTGACACCAACTGTTGTCCAACGAACCAACGAAAGTGACCCCCACTTTTTAGTTTGACACCCTTCTTACACGGAGTTCACACACTACTAAACGTTTGTTTTGATAGTGTGAGCGCCGTAAAAGTGACAGTTCGTCACTTTTAGTTTGACTTTGACCAACCAACGGGGTACAAACTAAAAAAGTGTCAAACGAAAAGTGACCAACCACCGGGGTTGAGTGTAACTCATAATAACACGAGAAGTTCAAAACCTGTTAAATCAAAATCTCAACATGTTTTTGAAATACCCAGATTAGCTGTAATAGTAACTCAGATAATAACAGAGAAATCGTACTGAATATACTTGGCATTGTTATTATTTTTTCTAGCAAAATCAAGTCAATAACAAAAAAAAATCAAAACAAACGGATAACAAAGCATGATCGAAATACATTTAATGTATTAAATTTCATTCAAAGATTTCAATCAATAACAACCCGCATAGAAAAACCGTTTGAAAATCATTTGTTAAAAATTCAATCAACATTTTACCAAATAGTGTAGCCACTATTTGGTAAATCGTTTTTTTAATTCCTCACCGTCTCTCAAATAGTGAACTATTCCCCATATATGTTGTTAGCAATATTCACTATTTGATTTTGACGTAGACTTACGTCTTTGTCGAAGGTACTGGGGTGTCATTCCAAAAAACCCGGGCCGAAGGCCCTGGATTACTGCGTCATCCGTCAAACGCTTATATCTTCCTTCCCTCTAATCGAATCGACACGATTTATGTGCCATTCGATTCGAAAATTATTCAGCAATTTGCTATAAAACTTTCATTGTTGGCAAAATAGTTTAACTATTGAAACAATTGAATGTTTTAAAATGTTTTCAAAATGCAGAGATTTTGCAAGCAAAATGAGCGCTTCCCACTCACGGACGGGAATGTCAAGTACCTATTTTGAGGAGAAAATCATCGAGCAACGCGACCGAGTGTCGGTCGCGAAAAGGAGGGAAGTAGCGGGTCGAAATCATACATAAGAACGCGCGCCAGAGCCCATTCCATCATTCACGTCTCAGACGTCGGACCGGCAGCAGCAGCAGCAGCAGGAAAGCTCAGCCCAGCAGCAGCAGGAGAGAGACCAGAGCAGCAGCAGCAGGAGAGAGGGACCAGAACTGGAAAAGAAGTGCGCATCGCCTTCTCGTCGTCACCGTCAGCCAGTTGCCTCTCGATGGCCGGACCGTTAGGATCTTTCGTGGTTGCTGTGGTTCGGAGGTGCTTCAATCCCCATCCCTCGTCCCACCCGGGAGGCGCGCGCCTGCTGCCTTCCGCCGAAAAGCCTCTCGTGGGTCAAGCCTTGGTTGTTAAACAATCGGGACATCCAACTAGCTCGTCGCATTCGCGGCGAGCGCTTCTGAAAGATTTACGTCTCATCAAATTCTAGTGTTGAAAGAGTTGCGAGCTAATTTGAATTTAAATTTCAGGAACAAATTTTGGTCTTCGGGGGCGACGGATTGAACAGCTTTCTGAGGCTGCTCTCGCCCCCAACCCCTATGCCCCCTCTCCCCCTCCCCCCATTCGGCTCGCTAAAATTCCTTCGTCTCTTTCTTTCCTCTCTTTGCCGTTCGTTCGTCTTCTTCGACGGCCATGCCTCACGATCTTGAGCAGTTAAGTGAGGAACATGATCCAATTTTACTCGAGGCTGATTCGTTTGGGGATATTTGTGCCACAAAAGTTTCAGAAAATGCAGCATCCACCGCGGCCTATCACCCATCTGGACAGAACATCTCCCGGCTGCAGCCTTGCGACCAACGCCACCATCCAACTCTAATCGGTCCTTTTTTAGGGCCACCAATTTTCTCACGAAAGAGTTCTTCTTGTTCATCATTCCCACCAAACACTACCACCCCGAAATAACGCCCTTAGCTGAATTCCATCTCCCATTCATGATCATATTCCGTAAATCTATTTAAAGAATATAGCTAATTTTTCAAATTAATATATGGAAAACCCACATGTCCACATATCTAAATTTTACGTAAGTCTACGCCATTCCGGTTATGTCTGTGACATAACTACTTTGACTTTTTTCCTCTAGCGAAGCTTCATCAAATGCTTTTTGAAAGTTCATTTTTGCGTATATATTTTAGGGATTTCACCATTTCTCAAATGGTATTTTAATGGTTTTAAATAGTTATTTTAGCAGTTTTTCATGGTAAATTACGATTTCTGAAAAAGTTGATACAATTTGAAATGCATTCAAGTCAAATAATTCTTATTGGGATTTCAAGGGAATTTCGAATTTTAATATTGCATGACCAAATAACTTCATTTTCATAAAAGCTTTTTTATTATTTTGCAATATATACATTTTTAATTTTCTATGGCAAATCTCTGGCTACGTTAGATCATTTCTAGTAGAATCTGAAAAGAAAACAAAAACACTAAGTATCTATCCTTGAAACAAGGAATTTAGGTTTACTTGTTTATGCTTTCAATGCTGTCATCAGCTGATGCAAAGTCACTTGCGGTTGGCGCCTTCGATAAACAAATGCTGTTCGTAACTTTGGGTTCGATGCTACTATCCGCTGAGAAATTTAACGCCCCGATCGGAACTTGTAAGCCTGATTTTATTCAACCATCAGACTGATCGGAGCGTTACATTTCTCAGAGGGTACTCGCCGCCTTCACCAACTTAACCCACCCCGTTATTAGGAGACGTTTGTCAGCTGTTCTTGTCGGTGAGCAACCTGCAGCACATTTCGAGCTGACTGATCCTCACCACAGATCATCTGGATCGTTCTACCTCCGGCTTGCACGCCCACCTCCTGTAGCAGCTACTGGGTGTGTTCGATGTCCATGCTCCCTACTGGAATCTGTTTACACTTGGTGTCCTGGAGCTGTCAAATCTGCTATCTGTTCGCGTCATGCTTGCCCTCCAACTTTAGCGGCACTGCCTCGGCGTTTACTGGTTCGAATTCTCACTTTCGTCTGGGTGATCTGAGTTGGCAAACTATCAGGAGTTTGCTGATGCCTCAGCTCGACCTTCACCTTGGGCCAGCGTTGGGCGCTGGCTCGGGAAGACCTGAGAAAAAGGAGGAGAGCAATCAAACAAAAGCAATTCGAGAATGACATAATTTCGCATATAAAACATACCATATTACTGCAATCACCATCCTGCTGCTGCAGGCGTCAGAATGGCCCTTCCCTCCGTCCTGGTCCATCGTGATGACGTACATCGTGATGACGTACACACACCGCCGCCGCATTCACTTCCCTCTAGTCCGGGAGGATTTTCTAGAAGAGGCTAACAAGGTCCCCGTCTTCGTGTTGAATCCGCTGAAACCGCAGCAGAACGCAAATGTTACCGATGCAATCGAGATCTTACTGCGCGTCCAGAAATTGCATCATTTTTTTTTATAATTTTCACTGCAGTGCACTAGCGAAGCACCAAAAAAATATTCACGGACGCGATGAAAGGATACAGCGTAAAAAACGTCAAAACAAAAATAAATCAAACCAAATGGTACACGGTTAAGAGAATTAGGTGAAATTGTGCACGGTTAAAAAATTAAATCTTTGTGTGATTAAGTTTTGAACTAATCCAAATCTAGCAAAACAATGTAAATGGGCCAATGCCGAATCGTAAACAAAGAGTCTATCCTTCTCGTGAGCAGGGTCGGCCTTCTATATTGACATTTGCCCATTAAAGTTGTTTTGCACGGAGATAGAGGAGAAAATCGTGACGTCAGAAATGAACTCAAATCACTCAAAGTTCATTTTGTGAGTGACTTCAACATTTTGGCCTAGTTTGACAGCTACATTGTCCCCATTTTTTTTGAAGAGAAAGAGGCGAATACTTTATGAAACTCATACCTGTCAAAATTCCTAGCCTCAAAATTTTGTCGCGAGTTGCTTTTCTCCTCTATATCGCTTTCCCGGCTCCAATGGTTTGGCGAAAATAAGTAAATAAAAAGTGAAAAGGGGAAAAAAGGGGTATCAACTGCAAGACGCTTTTATTTTAGCATGAACGACCATGTTCGACGTCCGAAGGCGCCACTCGCAGACCCGCGGCGGACCCTTGTTCCTGGACAGAGACCGAGCATTCCCGCTTGACCACTAGCAGCAGCGAGATCGTAACTACGGTGATCGGAACTTGGACAACCGATAGAACTGCGGTTGGCAAGGACCGTGCAGAAATGTCAAGAGAACGCGAGCAGGACGATAAAATGTAGAGCAAAGTGTTCAAGCCGGAGTTTGATCCGGAATGTCAGGCGTTGGTTGCTTCGGAGGGCGGTGTTCATTACAAAGGAGCGAGACAGAAGATTTGGCTGTTTTCGATTACGAGCGATCGCTTCGGTACGTGGCCAAGACCTATACCCAGGAGCTGCTACATGAAAATATCATTCAGGACTTGTGCGGCCAGCGGAACGAGTGAATGTGCAAGTTCCCCTAGCAGCATTCCTGGTCAAACTGGTGGTGAGAAAGAAAAATTAAGTAGGAAATGGCGTTCACTAACATCTCGTTATAGATTTCCCTGCGGCAAGGTCCACCTGATCAAGGTCGGTAGTGCATTTCTGGTGCTGCTGCAGCTTAGGCCTTTGCCTGTGGTAATCCGGGAAGAATTGTGGTAGCTGCAAAGGCGGAATATATGGGCTCGTTAAAGTTGCGGCACGGTAACGACCTGCTCGCAATAGATTACCTGTGGGACTGCGATGTCCACAAGAGAAGCATGGTCGACTGCTACAACAGAACAAATGCATCGTCTGAGAGGGAAAGGCCGGCAAGAAACCACTGCGGCAGGCGATCATCTTCGAGAAGTTGGCTCTGTGCAGCAAGGCTGAACGATTTGCGGATCGAGAGGTAAAGCTATTTGATCTCCTGATGGTAGACCATAGCTTTAACCAACTTTCATCCCACTTTAATTTACATGAACAGCATAATAACAATCGAGCGAGAACATCAAGTACATCTGGACGTACGAGATTTACCAGCTGCTGTGGAAGCAGGCCAGGCGGAACCACCAAATCCGAAAGCCGAGACGTAGGTACTCGATGGACACTTTCAGCAAATCCTGTCCAGCCAGAATCAGATCAGTGATCAATAAGCAGTACTGGGACCAACAGCTCTTCCGGTAGTGCCGTGGCAAGCTCGCCCAACGGAACGATGACGATGGAATGGGCAGGAGTTCTGCCAAGTCGTATGTATCACGAGCAGCACTAGCAGCATTAGCGCAACTGTAAGCATAACCCTGATAGCAGCTAACGCTTATGCAAAGGTTATCAGAATGTGTAACTGCATTAAACTGGGCGGTTTGCAGTTAGATTCGGCAGACACATAGCACCTCTGGTGAGGAGGTCGTGCAGATCTATATGTTTTGGATAACTGCGCATTTGACACATTCTGTTGCTCCAGACTTCCAGTTTCGGAAATACATCATCAAACAAGTGGACGCAGGCAAAAATATATATAAATGATAATAAAAGTTCTTAAACATATGTAATTCCTAGTTTTTTTTTTCAAATTCCCTTAAAAACACATCAACTTATTCTTTTCGAAAAAAAATTAAGAGAATCTGACAAATAATAAATTTATGTTCAAGAATATGATCAAATTCTAGCACCATTTCAAATTTAAATTAACAATTTTGCAAATACTAACTATTTGTGAAAACATCACCGCCATATTTTCAAACCAACAATTTGACAAATCGTTATTATTTCCATAAAGTAATTTGATGTTTCTTTATGTTCACTAAATCATCCTCGTTCATCCGGGAAGCTTTGTTTTGATAACACAATTTGTTATTACTAAATCGACGGGATAAAAAGATTTAGTAACAAACTTTGTTATGATAACATAACTTGTTATCAAACTATTATGCAGGGATCAATTCCATAAGAAAATTCAATAACAGGATATTTGGTACTTTTCCCACCTGCCCGGGATTTAGTGAAATTTTCTTATCTCCAGTCAAAAAAATCAGCAAGAAATTTTAAATCAAAACTAACAATTCAAAAGGGCATAAGATGATTAAATCGAATTATTGGGCCACTTTAAAACCAAAATTGCAATTGTTTGTTACCATTTTAAAAAAAATAACTTAATCCACCTATGTAGTTGTTGCCTTCCTCACTTTTTACCAACATTTGGACACAAATTCTATCTATCTTCGAACGCGAATCAATTCAACACGGAACGTCCGATCGAGGTGCTCTTTGTTGCGTTGGGTTCGTATGGTAAGTTCGTGAGTCCAAGGAAGGTTCTTACGCCAAAAAGTTACAACTTTGGCCACTCTGGAACCGATTCCGGAAAATTTGCAGATTGTATGGGAAAGGTTAAAATCAAGTTTTGATCACAGGAGGCTGAATAAGCAAAAAAGTCAAAAACGTCAACAATCGAAAAAAGGCAGAACGAAGTTTGTCAGTTAAGGCTTGTTTCTCAATAAAGAAATACACAAATGTCACTTAAGCGGTCATAACTTGAGACTCAGCGTTGCCAGATCTTCAATGTAATGGACTCATTGGAAAGGTCTTTTGATGACCTATCTAACGATGGGTTGAATGATGGATCCGGACATAGTTTACATACATTTAAGTGAGATCCCGCATCAAAAAAGTACATAAATATCACTTAAGTGGTAATAACTTGAGACAGGGTTGCCAGATCTTCAATGTATTGGACTCATTGAAAAGGTCTTTTGATGACCTATCCAACGATGGGTTGGATAATGGATCCGGACATAGTTTACATACATTTAAGTGAGATCCGGCATCAAAAAAGTACATAAATATCACTTAAGTGGTAGTAACTTGCGACAGGGTTGCCAGATCTTCAATGTTTTGGACTCATTGGAAAGGTCTTTTGATAACCTATCCAACATTTAAGTGAGATCCGGCTTCAAAAATGTACATAAATATCACTTAAGTGGTTATAACTCGAGACAGGGTTGCCAGATCTTCAATGTATTGGACTCATTGAAAAGGTCTTTTGATGACCTATCCAACGATGGGTTGGATAATGGATCCGGACATAGTTTACATACATTTAGGTGAGTTCCGGCATCAAGAAAGTACATAAATATCACTTAAGTGGTCATAACTTGAGACAGGGTTGCAGGAACTTCCATGTTTTGGACTCGTAGGAAAGGTCTTTTGATAACCTAACCAACAATGCGTCGGGTGATGGGTCTGGACATAGTTTACATGCATTTATGTGAGATCCGATTCGCAACTCTGACAATTTTTTATACTTAACTTTTGAACTACTTATCGGATTTTCAAACAATTCAATAGTGCAGTATGGGGCACCAAACCGGATCGAATGCAACTTATTTGACTCAAATCGAATCAGCCAGTGCCGAGAAAACTTGGCAAGAATTTTGAGCACCAAGGGAATACGCACACATACACACACACACAGACATTTGTTCAGTTTTCGATTCTGAGTCGATAGGTATACATGAATATAGGTCTACGAGCTGTTTTTCAAAAGTTCATTTTTCGAGCAGGATTAAAGCCTTACCTCAGTGAGGAAGGCAAAAATACAAATCTTCTGAAACTTTATCTCACTTGAAAACGGTCCATTTTGCCAAAAATCACAAAATTAATTTTTGATTCATATTTCAATCAATCAATCATTTCAATATTCAATCAAAATGTTTTTTTTCTGGATTTTCATGCAAAAATCAATATTTTCAAAAATACAAAACATGGAGAAAAACAAAACTTCCGTCATATCCTATAGCTCAAATGTGGCGCTTTTTGTTCACTTAAACAAAATATATTTTTTTCCGAATAATCCGAATCATAGCCTTTAACCTTGCCAAAGACACCGTTCAGAAAATTTCTTTTCAAGATACAGATTTTCAAATATTCGTATAACACTTCGCTATGGACAGCCCCATATTTGTATGAGACTTGCATGGAGAAACCAATGATGTAAAATACCTAATGAATCGATGGGCAACGGTTCAACCAAGTTAAAAATCAGATTCTTTTGCGAAAAAATGCTCAATTTATCCCGGTTTCATTTAATTTTTTGTTGAATTTCAGTAAGTACATTTCCAATCTTCATGCTGTTTAGACAAATTCATGGGAAATTTTCTGATCTGATTGACAACAATATTTTAAGGTTTAGGTAAGAGCACTATCGGAGAAACTAAAAATTGAAAGCATGATTTCCTTGGATTAACCTCGGGAACGGATTCTTTAAACAACATTCAGCAAAGAAGATTTGGATTTCAAATTTTGAATTAAAAAAAAGTATGTTATTTTATGAAAACAAATTATTTGTTTAGAAAAAAGTCATTTCTGATGAACATGACGCGCATCAATCATGTATCCTCTAATACCTCACTTTGATCCTATTGACATCATTTTAAGAAATTAAAAAAAAAACCTTTTCGTTCATTAGAGAGTAGTATAACAAGTAAGAAAGATTCGAAACCAATAGCGCAAAGCATCGCTTACCTTCGTCCTTGTCGCTCATGAAGGAGTAGTGGACGCCGTTGTCGCTCTTGGACAGTACCCGCACCTGGGGGTAGTTCTCGTCGGCGACCTGCAATGCCGTCCGTTCGTACACGTCGAATATCCGGGCGATGCACTTCACCTGGAAAAAAAGAAGAGAAAATTAAAGCATTAGTGCTATTACTGTTCTGTTTCTAATTAGAACCCATTCCCACCACAAACTGCAGCCCTTTTCTTGAACAAAAAAAAACGCTTCTCCATCACTCATTACAGTTTCATCGTCTGTTTGCACTGCGCGAGTAATTTCCTCCGCCATTTGCGATACCCATCGATAAGACAGAATAAACATCGTTTTTCCATTCCAGTCGGCGAGTGACCTTTGGGGGAAAAATCGATCCCTCCCAACCAATATTTGCATTCCAATAAGCAAACACACCCAGCCAGCACTCAAACATTGCAATTTCATAGAGTTGGGTTGGTCCATCGGAGGTCCGGGCTGCCGCCATTAGCCTTATTACGAAAGTATTGATGTCCCCCCCGTAATGAACTTGCCTCATTATGCTGTGATTCAACCGGCTGCCCAGCCAGACCGATGCTATGGGAGCCCTCAATGCCCAGTTGGAAGCTGATTTCTATGCAATTTCGTCGGCTATTTGCCTCTCCCTCATTATAAGGAGAACCCTTTACAGGCCCGTAGCCAGGGGGGGGCTTCCGGGCTGCAGCCCCCCCCCCGAAATTTTTTCCAATTTTTTTTAAATTGAACTACTTTAAAAAAATCTTAAATCAATGATTGTGTATTCTCTTCCCAGAAATAATTTGTAAGATAGAGAATCAAGAATTGATTGATCAAACTAAGTAATTTGCCTGTCCATTGCCGGGCTCAGTTTTTGTAGATTATGGATCCAAAATTTGGATATTTAAAAATTGAGCTGCAGATTTGAACATTGTTCCATTCAGTAACATCTCATTTATCTTGTAGTTTTAGCATTACATTGGTTAGGATGGTCCAAATCTGGGCTTACTTGGGGCTATCCTGAAATCAAAGATTTACGCATCACTAGCCTAAGTTCCAAAATTTGAGCTTTTTCTGACCACTGACCACCAAGTTTGGGCAAAATCGTCAAATTGTATGGAGAAAAGCTACTGTTTCAGTTTTTGACCAATGGAAGGCGCAATAACTATCCAGTTCTTATCAATTTTCAGATCTAATATCTTCTTTAAATTTGGAAAAACTTTCCCGAAGACACCTTATTTTTTTGGGTTTTTGCTAAAAGTTATTAACCTTCGAAAATAGCAATTTCCGAGCGGACTGCTCTAAGGGGCTACATAGAAAAAATTACCGTCATCTGGGGCGAATCGGGACTACAGTCTGAATAGGGACAGCAAAAATCCTTAGATCTTGTTGTCTTATTTTTGATTGTAGGACTTAAGTATGACCCCTGAAGAACCATAAAATAATTTAGAATTTTTGGATTCAATGTGGCGGTCAAAATGGAGGTCAAGAAATATTTCTGGTGTTTTTTTTAAAGGTCTAATAAACCAAATTTCAGTTTTTGCTTTTGGGTGCTTTTAAACCGTCAGGGGTATTAAAAACACCCAAAAGCAAAAACTTGGTGTATTGACCATTAAAAACAGATGCCGAATTTGATGTTAAAAACAAGCAAATAAAACATGCCGATTTCATTTGTTCCTGATTCGGTTATCCGAAGTCCTTCGAACTTCGGATAATCGAAACTTTGATAATCGAGGCTTCGGCTAGTCGAATTTGGATTGTAAAATTAATAGCCCTCCTTTATTTGCATTAAAACCTTTAAACTGTTAATACATGTTTTTTCTCTACATTTTCAAAATTTATCATAATTTCTCAAAAATATTTAGATTTTGTTTTCAAAAACGAAAGCATTTAATATGAAAAACATTTGAGTGAATTTTGACTATTATCAAAAATACAATTCTAATTTTATCGTTTTGGTTTTAAGAATATGGTTAGTAACATATCTAAGACCTTAGAGAAAAATGCTTGAGAAATATCTGTGTGTATTTTTTATTACTTTTCGTAAACCTTTTTCCGAAACCACTCGTCCAAAATTCTTTCTTTTGGTCACATTTTTAGTTTCCACCGTGGCCAATCTCCAATTTTTATTTAATATATCAAAATCGGAAGATCAACTAAGTGAATACTTATTATCAACTAATTTTCACTTTGTGCATGAGCTTGCGATTTTAAAGGAAGAAATAAAATGATAAAAATATTCAAAACGTTAAAAAAATTTAAGCTTGGATTCAAAAACTCTGAAATTAAATTAATTAAACATCACTTTCAAATTATATAATTTCTGATCAATAATTCATTTTTAAACTATTTAATTTCTATTTTTTTGATTTTACAGATTAGAATTTGCATTTTGAAAATTTTAAAATTTCTTTATTATTTTTTTATAATTTCTTATTTCTGAATATCATTTGTAAATATTTTCCAAAGTTTATGTTGCCACCTTTTCAAAATGGACCAAAAAACAGAGAGCAAATACAATATTAAAAAAATAGCTTCACAATTTTAATGGAAATAACTTATTTCGATTAAGTCTTTTAGGCCAGCGACCAGGTCGGTCCGGAAAACAAATTTGAAATGTTTTTCCTGCTTTGATAATCATATACGACATGTTTGGGCTCGTTTAAAAATATTTAGAATTTTTGTAACATGTCGCGGAACCGCGGAAAGTTTTCTCACGAAAAAGGATTTCGCCATCAACTAGATATTTTGAAAACTAATGATGCAAAACAACTGTACTGATTTAAAGTGTGTTTTGAACACTTTTAAAATAATAAAACCATAGCTTGTAGTTTTGATTTGTAACCCTCTCAACTTTGGTCAGAAATTAGTGACATAAACTTCAGATTAATATTCGCAACGGCTAATTGAAGATTTAAAAATTTTACACTTTCAAATTTCTAAATTTTCATAATTTTGATTTAATTTTTTTGGTATAAGACAAAGAAATGCCAGAAATCAAAAATAAAAATAATAAAAAATATAAAAATTTAAGATAACAATTCAACAGAATAATATCAAAAATCTGAAATTCCAAAATTAAAAATCTAAAACTGAAGAATTAATAAAATAATTGATACTTAAGAAATCCTAAACTAAAAAAAATATCATTTTAAAATTAAGTTATTCAAAATCCAATAAATTATGTTTTTTCAATCTTAATTTTTGGATGCTTTAAATATTTTTATGTTTGAATTCTAGTATTCCTAAATTAATTTATATTTACCAGAAAATTAAGTGAGTGTAATGGCTTTTCCCTTATTTCAGCATTTTAAGATTCAGCGTTTTGATAGTCAGCTTCATGAGGCAATTCTTCAATATTATTTAAGCGAATACATTATTTTCAAACGTTATTTTCAGTCGCATCCAAATAAACAAATCAAAATCTCATCAACACATATTGCTCCCAAAGAAATATCAAACGACGCTTTTTGTTTCTGTTCCTTTTCAGCTGCGTACCGCTTAAGAGAAGTCTTTTCGTAAACCTTTTCTTGACCGTTCCTTGAGATTGGAGTTTTAAGAGCCTCCGTACTACAGGACATTTTTTAAAATTTTCGTTTGAAAGTAAAATATAGTTCTAGTAGCAAAATTCAGACTAAGATTTGATTTACAGGAAAAATGTAATTGATTTAATAATTCTTACATAAAGTATTCTTTACTTTAAAAAAAAATAAGATAATAATTACACATGATAATTTCAAAAAAAATCAGAAATTCCAAAAATGAAAAAAATCAAATACATAAAAAAATATAAAATAATTACAACTAAAAAAATCCTTAAATTATAAAAAATATTTTTTATCATTTTTAAATAAAGTAATTAAAAAAATAATTTTCAATCATTTCAATAAATTATGTTTTAATAATCTTATTTTTTTTTATGCTTCGAATATTGGTATGTTTGAATTCAAGTGCAGACTAAGATTAGATTTACAGGATAAAACTAATCAATTTATGAATTCTTACATAAAGTTTTCTTTATTTTTAATTTTGCAACGTTTCGTAAATATAAAATTTCTAAACCTTAAGGAGCGGCCGTGGCTGACTGGTTACGGTGTTCGCTTTGTAAGCGAATGGTTCTGGGTTCGATGCCCATCTGCTCCCAGCGAGAAAGTTAAGAACACATTTGAAATGATGAATATGAACGAAAAATCAAAACGGGGTTCGAACCCCCGTCTGGATTGGTAAGCAAAAATGCTAACCACTAGGCCATGACGACTTGGTGAACTTGGACTGGAATTAGGAATACTGTTACAGAGAGCGAGTTGTGGCGCTATAACCACGGCAAATAGTGTCCAGGGCATTCGTGGAAATACAATGTCCCATCCCAGAGGGTCTCGGAGTACCAAACCTTCTTAGCATGGTGCTCCCAACGAATACAACCAAAATCTCGGAGCGTATGGTGTGTCCCCACGCTTCTTCCTCCCCTGTCTATTCAGAATTGTGTTGTTGTTCGAACACTCAGTGCTCAAACTCAACCCAATTACGAGTCATCTCTGCGATACGGCTTTACGCAGGCCTGGCCGCTTTAACGCTTGTGATGTTTCAATGCATTCTAATGCAATGGCGCACTACAAATGTTAATAAATGACAAGAAGAGTGCTAGGCGTCATCTAACCTAAGGCACTCTCCAGGATCCCTTCGAAAGATTGGCTGCGCTAGGGTCTGATTAGGTTAGAATATAAAATTTCCAAACCATAAAATGTTTTGTTCCTAGAGTCAAGATATTGCTTGAACAAACATCGATTTTAATAAATGGTTACAATCCTAAATTATTAAACATGTATATAGATTAAAATTTTATTAAAAAATTATCTTTAGAATTGAGATCTGATTAAATTAATTTGTCATGATTTAAAATTTTATTTTTGCTCAAATTCTGGACCAATTTTCAGAATACAATGAGTAATGAATTTGAAAATGGCGTTTAGTCGGAATATTAAAATTAAACATGATTCGTTTTAATGTTTGATGCAATCGAGGAAAATTTTAACGGTTACATATGCATTTAAAAATGGTTACATATGCATTATTAACAACTCTTCCAGTGAATATTTTGGCGTTAAAAATTGATTTAATACATTTTATCAAAATTTTTTAACACATTAAAATTAAACACAGGCACTGATCTTTTTTCTTCAAATATATATTTATTATAGGCCTACACAGAAAAAAATGTAAATTTACTCGACGCGGAAAAAATGAATCACATGTAAACTCAGTTGATGTAAACTTGAGATTCGACGTAATTTTTTTTTGTTGCCATGGAGACACTTCAGAAGCTGAAATTTCAACGATTATATTTTTTTGTATTTCATTAAAATTATTTATTTTTGAGAGCACCAGGAGCTTCGCAAAATATGAAATGGCTTCAATAGCTTAGAACAATTAAAATAAAACATTGTTTAAGTTTGTTTATAAAATTTTAAGAAAAACAAATATTCCAGTTATGAGTTTTATGTTGTGCTAGAAAATGAAAAATGTTAAATAAACCATCACAATTATCACACAGCTGAAAATGTAAATCCAGACGGTTTAAAATTTCTCTCAGTATAAAATACAGAAAACATAATACTTATGGTTACATAAATCGATATTTCTTTTAAAAAAATTTATGCTTTCAAAAATTTGATTCAAGTTTAATTTAAACGACGTTTAACCAAACACTTTCTCTACTCCTTTAATACAAACTAGCTGGTAAAATAAAGAAAAAAAATGACGAACGAGTTTCTTCAATAAATACATTGATAACTTAATATGAAAATCTTGGAAAACTTTTTTGCATACATTACATTAAAATTTTACAATTCATCTCAATAATTATACCACAAACCAAGTGATGGTATAAATGATTTGCTGATTTTTATACTCCTTGAATTTTTGCACCCAAGCCCCCCCCGAACAAAAATCCTGGCTACGGCCCTGACCCTTTATTATGCAGAGCTCGGGATTGTTGAAATAGTGCAGAAAACCGGAAATGCATGAAAAATTGAACAAGTTTTGCAAAGACGTTGAAATGAAATTTTAAGGTGGAACTAAAAATTAATATAAAGAGTATAACATTTCTCTACATGTTGTGTCTCGAAAGGTCAATAGATGGACCAAAGAGACGTAATATATATGTAATAATACGTCTTCCATCGGACGGAGAAGTAAATGTTGACCCCGGTCCATCATAAAGGTTAGGTCGTTAGCTCAGTTCAGGTAGGAGTCGTCTCCCTGGGTGGAGTCGCTGGTAGGCAGTTGGACTAACAATTCAAAGGTCGTCAGTTCGAATCCCGGGGAGGATGGAAGCTTAGGTGTGCCTCAATAATCAAGCCTTTGGACACCTAGCTTCGAGTAGGAATCTCGCAATCGAGAACGCCATGGCAGTGCTGTAGAGCAAGTATTTTTTTTATTTAGCTTTTTTGAAATTTTCTGATCTTTTTAATACAAATTATTTCAAAAATTAAATAGTTGATCTAAAATATGAAATGAGGACAACTTTTTTTTGTAGTCCTTTTCAAACGCGTTGCTTGATTTGCATTTTTTTTTTTTGATAATTGTTATTGAAAAGGTTACAACATTTCACAAAAGCTTAACTTTTTACCATAGCTGTTATTGACCAAGACCTCCAAGCTTTTTGTGGTAAATTCTGGTCGTGTTGTAAGTTCAATATTCGCCTAACGTGTATGCAACCGAGGAAGTTCTTGAATTCAACGTTGCATTCAATATTGCATTGTCCTGTTCTTAGGTTCTCAGATTCCAATCAAGTTTCTTCGATTCTTATACCATTCTTACTAAAAGAACTAAACCTTGATGGTCTGGTCACGGTGCTCACAATACCGCTATTATGAAAAAAAATACGCAATCCGAGATTTTGGGGTTTATCGATTCCTTACATAGGGCACCTCTGTGCAAAAAATAAAAAAAAACATTCGCTGATGTAGTTTTCGAGATACAGCCCTTTTTAGATGTAACAAACAATCTATACAATTTTAGCATTTCAAAGAATATTTAATTCGAGATAATGATGTTTTTTGCTTCATATGACTGTCAAGTATCTCTGGGCCAAGTTTCAGAAGGTTTGTTGATGTAGTTCTCGAGGTACAGCCATTTTGAAATGTCATTTCCGATTTTTTCAAAGAAAATTTATAAAATCAATACAATTTCAGCACTTAAAAGAATATGCATTTCAAGATGATGATGAATTTTGCTTCCTATAACTGTCAATAACATAACGGAAATAACATTTTAAAATGGCTGTATCTCGAGAACTACATCAGCAAACCTTCTGAAACTTGGCCCAGAGATACTTGACAGTCATATGAAGCAAAAAACATCATTATCTCGAATTAAATATTCTTTGAAATGCTAAAATTGTATAGATTGTTTTGGTTTTCTTGATGAAAATCGGATGCAACATCTTCAAACGGCTGTGTCTCGAAAACTACATCAGCGAATGTTTTTTTATATTTTGCACAGAGATGCCCTATGGTGTAAGGAATCGATAGACCCCAACATCTCGGATTGCATTTTTTTTTCATAATAGCGGTATTTTGAGCATCGTGCTGGTGGTAAGCATTCTTGTCTGCTGACCCAAAGGACGGAGGATCGAACCCCGCCGCGAGCTAATGAATTTTTCGTTCGTATTCAAGTGTTCAGAATTCCTTCCTTCCATAATTTCTCGATAGGAGCAGATGGGAATCAAACCCAGAACCTTCCGCTTACAAAGCAAACAGCGTAACCATTCAGCCACGCAACATTTAAAATTTTGACATAAACTATGAAAAAACAATATGAAAAATATTTTGACATAAACTATGAAAAATATTTGCAATGACCTATCAATATTTTTTTTTAACTTAACCCTCTATAACCTAACCCCGTCTCTAGACGGTTTCGATCTAAAAAATCGTCGAAAATCAACTTTTCAACCAATTTTTGATCTTTAAAAAGAATTTTAGAGAAGAAATCTTAAAAATTTTAGGGTTGAAAATTTAACTTGTTTTATGTGGCTTTGCCAATGTTTTTAAAAATGTGACTTTTAGTGGTCAACTATGGCTGTGTTTTTTTTACAAACATTTCCATTATTTTCAGTGAAAAGAATTATGCAGTAATTTTTGTCCCAAACAATGCCTCTACGCATTTTTTACAATTTTAATGATGATGGTGCCATTCTATAACAGAAAATGTGAAAAACAAGTAAAAAATTGAAAAAGTGAGCATGAGCATGAGCATGAGCATGAGCATGAGAGATCACCCATGGTTGCCCCTCCGTTGCTGAACAGAACCGTAATATCCTTTCAGCACTACTGATTATAGGCTTCGACGATCTAGTGGTGTTTCCCTTATCAACAGCATGTATGAATGCGCTGAAAAAATAAAACACCATGATTGCCAAAACAAGATCAGTTGCGAATAGGTAACAGTCATTGGCCACCAACGGCGCCCGCCATGTCAGTTTGTAGATCTCGATTTTTAGGGACGGGAATGTTAGTTAGCGCAGGTTGCTACTAGGGCAGCTGATTTACTCTGTGCTTACACCCCACAAGCGCCAGGAACCTGAAAATTGGTTAGTAGGATAGGGTGTTTGGTCAGGATTCATCATAGAAGATGATGATGCGACCCAAAATCATAGTGTTTGTTGAAAGGTATTATATTTTATTCTCAAGGCAAACAATCGGTTTGCGGATGAGACATTTCCCGTTTAACTGTTGTTAATTTTTTAATGAAATGGTTTAATCTTAGACAGCCGGCTGTGGAAAGATAAAACCAAATAATATTTATTTATAAAATGAGGTGTTAAACGCAACGCTGCAATGATAGCGTAGTCTGATTTTTAATTATATAATCATTTAGTTAATGAATTTGTTACGGAATAGACGCGACGAACTCAACCATCAAGTGTCTTCCGATCTTCTTTCTGTTAGCTAGATAAGGTATTGATTTTCGTTGCCTCTCGAGCTACGATGCTATAGAGAGGACTTAACACACAAACAACCGACGTCGAGCCCTCCGAGCTACGGAGCTATGGGAAGGTCTTTTCAACACAAGGGCTTGAAGCACACAATAACTCACCGATTAATAGGAATAATTTTCAAGATCGATCTTGCTTTATAACTACAGCGCGAAAAAACAGGACAGCGCGTCCCCAGAAGCACTACACTTATGATGGCATTATTCAATTATACTGACCAATCACCCCATGCACACAAACAGCCACACAAAAGAGACAAAAATTATCACGAAAAAACAGGACTGCGCGTCCCGAGAAGCACTGCACTTATGACGGCATTATTCAATTATACTGACCAATCACCCCATGCACACAAACAGCCACACAAAAGAGACAAAAATTATCACGAAAAAACAGGACTGCGCGTCCCGAGAAGCACTGCACTTATGACGGCATTATTCAATTATACTGACCAATCACCCCATGCACACAAACAGCCACACAAAAGAGACAAAAATTATCACGAAAAAACAGGACTGCGCGTCCCGAGAAGCACTGCACTTATGACGGCATTATTCAATTATACTGACCAATCACCCCATGCACACAAACAGCCACACAAAAGAGACAAAAATTATCACGAAAAAACAGGACTGCGCGTCCCGAGAAGCACTGCACTTATGATGGCATTATTCAATTATACTGACCAATCACCCCATGCACACAAACAGCCACACAAAAGAGACAAAAATTATCACGAAAAAACAGGACTGCGCGTCCCGAGAAGCACTGCACTTATGACGGCATTATTCAATTATACTGACCAATCACCCCATGCACACAAACAGCCACACAAAAGAGACGAAAATTATCACGAAAAAACAGGACTGCGCGTCCCGAGAAGCACTGCACTTATGATGGCATTATTCAATTATACTGACCAATCACCCCATGCACACAAACAGCCACACAAAGAGACAAAAATTATCACGAAAAACAGGACTGCGCGTCCCGAGAAGCACTGCACTTATGACGGCATTATTCAATTATACTGACCAATCACCCCATGCACACAAACAGCCACACAAAAGAGACAAAAATTATCACGAAAAAACAGGACTGCGCGTCCCGAGAAGCACTGCACTTATGATGGCATTATTCAATTATACTGACCAATCACCCCATGCACACAAACAGCCACACAAAGAGACAAAAATTATCACGAAAAAACAGGACTGCGCGTCCGAGAAGCACTGCACTTATGATGGCATTATTCAATTATACTGACCAATCACCCCATGCACACAAACAGCCACACAAAAGAGACAAAATTATCACGAAAAACAGGACTGCGCGTCCTGAGAAGCACTGCACTTATGATGGCATTATTCAATTATACTGACCAATCACCCCATGCACAAACAGCCACACAAAGAGACAAAATTATCACGAAAACAGGACTGCGCGTCCCGAGAAGCACTGCACTTATGATGGCATTATTCAATTATACTGACCAATCACCCCATGCACACAAACAGCCACACAAAAGAGACAAAAATTATCACGAAAAAACAGGACTGCGCGTCCCGAGAAGCACTGCACTTATGACGGCATTATTCAATTATACTGACCAATCACCCCATGCACACAAACAGCCACACAAAGAGACAAAAATTATCACGAAAAAACAGGACTGCGCGTCCCGAGAAGCACTGCACTTATGATGGCATTATTCAATTATACTGACCAATCACCCCATGCACACAAACAGCCACACAAAAGAGACAAAAATTATCACGAAAAAACAGGACTGCGCGTCCCGAGAAGCACTGCACTTATGACGGCATTATTCAATTATACTGACCAATCACCCCATGCACACAAACAGCCACACAAAAGAGACAAAAATTATCACGAAAAAACAGGACTGCGCGTCCCGAGAAGCACTGCACTTATGATGGCATTATTCAATTATACTGACCAATCACCCCATGCACACAAACAGCCACACAAAAGAGACAAAAATTATCACGAAAAAACAGGACTGCGCGTCCCGAGAAGCACTGCACTTATGATGGCATTATTCAATTATACTGACCAATCACCCCATGCACACAAACAGCCACACAAAAGAGACAAAAATTATCACGAAAAAACAGGACTGCGCGTCCCGAGAAGCACTGCACTTATGATGGCATTATTCAATTATACTGACCAATCACCCCATGCACACAAACAGCCACACAAAAGAGACAAAAATTATCACGAAAAAACAGGACTGCGCGTCCCGAGAAGCACTGCACTTATGATGGCATTATTCAATTATACTGACCAATCACCCCATGCACACAAACAGCCACACAAAAGAGACAAAAATTATCACGAAAAAACAGGACTGCGCGTCCCGAGAAGCACTGCACTTATGATGGCATTATTCAATTATACTGACCAATCACCCCATGCACACAAACAGCCACACAAAAGAGACAAAAATTATCACGAAAAAACAGGACTGCGCGTCCCGAGAAGCACTGCACTTATGACGGCATTATTCAATTATACTGACCAATCACCCCATGCACACAAACAGCCACACAAAAGAGACAAAAATTATCACGAAAAAACAGGACTGCGCGTCCCCAGTAAAAAATTGAAAAAGTGACTGTAAAAACGTGAAAAAATTAGATAGGCAAAATATAATTATATTAGGAGTTAGAATTGGCCAAATAGGGTATATGGCCCTATTTTGGACCTACTATGCAAAGCGTCAACATATTTCTCATTGTTCTCAGGAACGGTCTAACTAATTTGGCTGGTTTCAGGATTGTTTTGTGCCTTAATTTATGCTTAACAAAGTGTACTATTGAAATTTGGAAATAATTTAACCATTTCATTGTAATAAGCATTTCAAGTAAAACATTTTTGGATGCTTTTGGACTTATTGAATGTATTTTGGAGACATCGCTGAACCTATTTTGGACCTACACTCTGATTGGTTGAAATTTTGACAACCTCGAATTGCGGCGTGCGGCGCCAACACGCACACTTACAGAAACTCGGTTTGATAAACCAAAGGGCCTATCCACGATTATAATTTGGAAAATATTTATTTCAGAAATTAAATAATTATGATAAAACAATGGATTTGAATTCGAAAACGTGTTTTAATTATATTGAATGGAAACTCGCGCATCTTTAGCAGGTCTCTGTCCTATTTACAATTTGCGTATTCTTACGACCTAATTGTTCAAGCATTAGAACATAAAAGACAACCCGTTATTAGTCGCAATAAAAACACATTAACTTAAAATTAAATGAATGACAGAGATACATTCACAATACATAACAAGTTACAATGAAAAAAGGTTCTAAATTTTACGCAGAGCTTAAGTTCAAATATTATTAAACAATCAAGAAATTTTAAAGGAGATAATAGCTTGTAACTTGGTGTGAAACTTTCTCATCTGTCATGTTAAACTTTACAGTTGCTTGACAAAAGTTTAACTACATGTTGCACTTTTAAAAACAATGTAATATTTGAAAAAAAAATCTGTTTGAATACCAGGGTGCCTTTGATAGTCATAGTTTGTTTTGTTAAAAGCAGATTTGAGGTGTTCAAACATTATATTTACTTCGAACTTACCATCACTTAGATTGCTGATATAATTTTTAAGAAAATCGTTTATGTCAATATTTAGTTAACTAAGTTTATGCTTTTTAACCTTATACATATAAGTTTTAGGTGAAATTGTAGAAAATTCAGAACTTTGCCTGAAATTCGTTGAAACTAGTTTTGTTTATTAAATTATAGTTTTATATTACATGTTTAACTGATTTCAAAGAACGAATCAAAAGTCTTCACATTTTATATGAAATTTGTTTTACTGAAAATGCCTTTAAATTAGGAGATTTTTTTAAATTATGTTTCAAAAACATATTATATTTAATAAGACTTATTATTCACAAACTTATTTTACCTTTTCCTAGTACAAGATTGTCTGAAGAATCCGAAAATGCATTCCGTTTTATGTTTGTGTGTGTGTGTGTGTGTGTGTGTGTGTGTGTGTGTGTGTGTGTGTGTGCAACCAACCAAACGGAGCCACGCGGCCGCTTCTTAGAAATTGAGTTGTTTCCATGTATTTTAGATTTACATTCTATACATGCAAATAACTCGCATAGGCATTTGGAAAGTGTTAGCTCTGTCGAGCTTCGGTGACCCATTTCTACGCAGGCTAGCCGTGCGCGAGGTACTCAGCTTGAACCGACAAGCCCCGTTTCTAAAGAACGTTTGCATCAATCGGATTCAAACGTTATTCAGAACTTCCGGATCCTTGCCAAATGGACAAAAACCCAGCGCGTATTTAGTTGGTAGTAACAGTTTTCCTAATTCCATTCAAAGTTCACCAAGCCGTGATGGCGCAGTGGTTGGCATTTTTGCTTACCAATCCATAGAACGGGGGATCGAACCCCGGCTCGAGCGACTTTAATTTTAGTTCATATTACGTATTTCAAGTATTTTTAAGTCTTAAACTTTTTCGTTGGGAGCAGATGGGCATCGAACTCAGGACCATTCGCTTACAAAGCGAACACCGTTACCAGTCAGCCACGGCCACTCCCATATTTTTGTCCGTTCCGTTCCGTGAAAATTTAACGAAGATCCAAAAAGGAAAGAGCTCACCGGGATAGGACAAAACGATCCAGGACGAAACATAGAGACAAATCCAAATCTTTGACTCGATCATTTCGACCACCATTCAGCATCGATCGCTCCCGACAGCACCGAAATTTCCACCAGCAGCTTCAAAATGTTCTGCTTCTAGCTAGGGCAAGCTCACCCTCGAAAGTCCCTGACAACGGTTTTGCTTGCCCAAAAAACTGCCACTGAATTTCCAGCTTACGAATGACACTTCTCTTGACCTCCAATTTGAAATTCCGTCGCTCAGCACTCGAAATCCGATCCTGAACCTCCCGCAATCAAAATATTAAACTTAAAATTCACTTAGAAAACTATAAAAATCGAAATAAAAACAAAAAAAACGCGGAGCAAAAATTAAAACGTCATGACGCGCGCACGGCTTGCTTCGATCATCGGATTTCCTGAAAATGCATTCTGTTTTATGATTCAAAATTATGTTCATTGAGAAAATCATGACACTTTGAGAAGATTAAAATAATGATATTTATCAACATTTTATTAATTATAGTTAACTAACTTTTAAACCATTAAAAATCTCATGAAAAGTTCTTCATGCGGTACTTTGAGCACTTCTCTACCACGGTCAGTATGATTCCATACCATTCCGTACGTATTTAAATTGTACTCTTCATTTTGCGGAAAAATCTCAAACCTATCAAAGTCACTCAGATTTACGGTAATCAGATATGTCTCAAATCATAAAATTCATAAAGTTAACATCGCACCTCTTTTGCAAATTTTTTTTTTCGATGATTTTTATTTTTCTAGCTGGTTCGATTGTGTTTTTAACATGATTGATACGGTAATTTTTTTCCATATGAATATTTTTCTGATTAGTTTGCAATACGTCGTAACAGCCATCACGATCTCCGACACTTATTTGATTTTTTTCTCTGAATCAAACCAAATTTTGTTTGTTTTCCAGTAAAGAGCATTTAAAAGACGTGCAATTCAAAGAATTTTTTAAAAAAATTGATTTGTTTATAACTAGCGCTTAGGATCTTTTCAAAACTAACTCAAGATTTTTTAAATTTAATTCATACGACTTTTTCAAAAACCACTCATAAGCAATGTTGACAGCTCCTGTCACGGTGACAGCTGACGATTAAATGAACTAGACCCTTTAGGTTTTTCAATCGTTTCCCCTTCAATTCCAACAGGGTAGCCAGTTTGCATTTTTTGAAGCAACAATTAAAAATATATGCAGCTAAATTGGTGATAATGATGTTACGACAAAAATAAGTCAACATCAGTATAAATTTGGGGATACTTTGCAATCGGTCCTAACAATCATCTAAATCTCTATCATCAATTTGCCATTTTATCGTTTAAAAACATATTTTCGTTGTTGCTGTAAATCATTTGCTTTTAAAACTTAGATTTCTTTCAAATAATTACAGTAAAGAAATTCAATTCAAAATATTAAATTAAAAATTTTCAATTAATTTCAATGAAATATCGAAATAAATTGATAAACTAAACTGGCAACACCTTGTTATACATGTATTGGTGATAGCCTTGAACCGACGGCAAAGTAGGTCCAAAAACTGATCCAACGCGACTGATTTGAAAAAATATTTTGAATTTAGTTTTTTTCGATAATAGAATAGTTATTTCAATGGTTTAGTGATGAAAAACATAAAAGAATTGAATAAACAACAGTTACATGGCTCGGAAACCGGACGAAATTGCTTGGTGTCAGTGCAAAACAGAAAAAATCATCAAGGTTCGCGAGCCAAATCCGATAAGCAACGAAGCCGGAATATTTGGACCTAATCGATGTGCTAGGAAAATTAGGAAATACGGATGGCATTGGAAAAAGTGGCTGAAAAAGGAAAATAACCAAAATGTTAACATTTTTGGAAGAGGTAAGCTACAAAACGATCCTGCTTACACTTTCTGTTGGTTGGATTCAGTGTTTTCGTACTTTAAAAGCCTGAACTACCTCGATTAATAAAAATAGGTCCAAAATAGGTACTAGGTCCAAAATAGGGTCATATACCCTACTACCAAAAACAATCATAAATAAATGCAAATTAAAATTCTAAGAATAAAACAAAAAAAACATAAAACAAAAGAAGTAAAGTTTTTCGTAGAACAAAAGTTGCTCAAAATAACCTCCTGAACACGGGAAAAATAAAAAATTTCTGAAAAAAATTGAGCAGTAGAGGGTTAACATACGATATTTTTGAAAAATCACATTTTTTCAAAAAGTCTCTGGAATCCTTGGAACCAGATTTTGCACTATGGCTATAAATATGTCTATTGAATTCCATAGAACACATTAAAAAATCAGCAACTCTCAACGAAAACAGCATGATTGAACAAAAGTTGTCTGTTCGGGGTCAAAATTGGAGTGGAGAATCCTTGGCCGAAATAAGAAGAGTTTTTTTTTAAAGGTCCTATAAACACAGACAATAATGTGCTATAAGCTATTGTGTTTCATATGTTTATAGGATCTTTTGAAAAAATCTACAATTAGACCCCTATTTTTTACCATAAGGGTGATCTACGCCGCCTTAGGGTAGTAATAAAATGGCATTTTTTCGATTTGCGCAAAAAAAAAACATTTCTCAAAAATCATAACTTTACCGCTCTTGGACGCAAATGAAGGAGGATTAAATAGCCTTTCAAGAAAAATTAGTTTGAATTTTCTAAAATCTAGCCAAAAACTTCAAAAAGGTCGTATGCAAACTTAAAGGGAAATATAATATTAGCCAATTGGTTTTTACAAAAATCCTCTACCACCTCGAGCAAAATTCTTGATTTTGCCAAAAGTGGAGGATAGCCGTTTTTTTAATGATGGGCAGTTTTGAAAGTCTCCGGACCAGGCCTTGGAAACATTTTTTCACTGAAACTGCAGGTTCTAAATATAAAAATTGCATTTAAAATAACTACGTTACATTAGCATTTAGATTGAAATGATGTGATGATGAATTATTGTTACATATTGAAAGATAATGTTTGTTATTGGCGTTAGTAGTAATAGCGTAAAAAATATGAAATTCAATTAATTATGAAGATGTTCCGGATCCCTAGGAAAAAAATTTGTATGTCCAGGTTAAATTCGAAACTCCTCATACAATATTTCTCAATTATTCAAGAAAAAAATAAGTTTGAGCTGCAACATAACGAATTCTGATTGAAGCTGCCGGACCCTAAGATGACAATTTTGGTGAGTTGCGCGTATTCACCGACAGATGGCCAGTGGGCCTACTCGAGTTCCGCCCATTAAATACGCAACTCGAAATTTGCATGGAAAACTTTTTTTTCGTGACGGCTTTCGCGGCACGCTCACTTTATCTGTTCTAGACTAATATTTGAACGTGGCGTATCTTCTAAACAAGTTTTTTAAGTAAATGATTCCACACTGCTTATTTTGTCGTTTTAAACAGAAACAAGGCAAAAACTATATTAATTTAAACTATTCGTCATTTTCAAAAATTTGGCTAGATAATAACGAAGGCCGCCATCTTAGGCCCCCTGGGCCTACAAAAAGGGGTACGCTCAGTTTGTATGGGAGCTGTCAACATGCTCCCGGGTTGGATTGAAGTCGTGATAAGGCAATATCCAAAAAACATTTGTAAAGAGTACACAGCAACCAAGAAAGTTGTTGTCTTCTTTTCTTCAAAATTGTTGAACTTCCTGAACCAATCGTGCAACTACCTGGTTGTAAAAATAATCAAACTTTATTGTAAATAGTTTTTTTTTGTTGCTGGAATTGCAATCCAAATCACTAGAAATTTCCTATTCCACTCCCCACGATTAAAACCTTGAACGCAAACTTTTATTTCCATCCGGAAAAACTTCCAATCTCTGGTGCACCCACGCGCAAATAAATTCAATCCACAGCTCAGTGATCCAGTAGTTGATTTTCAATTCCCGGCAAATTCAAATAAAGTCAAATAAAATTAGTCAAGCGAAAGGGCCAGTGCTGGCTGGCCCTGCCAATTTCGAAAAACTTCTAATCGCCAGTGTGCCAGCTGAAATGAAACACACAGCAGCAGATTACGCATCAGTTGTTGTTGACCGAAACAAATGTCACGTGCACACACCGACAGAGTCACACACCGACACTTGCATTTTATAGCGACGATAACACAAACCAGATTATATTGTTGGTTAAACTGCAGATTCATGTTTTCTTCGTGCCCCTCGCACACACACACATTCGCAATGCACTTTTATTATCGAAAAACATTCGGACGCAAAAAAATGCACGATCCACACACACACATACACATTCTCATTGAAGTGTATTGTTGCGAATTGTTGTTTTTATCGCCGTACAGCGATTCGCGTGCGCGAAAAAATAGCATATGAGAGAAAAACAACAAAACAACGAGCAAAAAAAAAAGTTTTATTCGAAATTTATTTGAAATTCAATCCCACCACCAACCTAAACCTCCTTCCCGTGGACGTACTCGGTCCAAGTCCTGAACCGACTTCAAAGCTCACATTCGCACAAATTGCTGCTGGCTGGGCGCACTGCCATAATAGCACCATGCGCTGGTAGTGGTGGAATACTCTTGTGGGTGTGAGTAGGGCCAAAATGTGAGAAATGGCGAACCACTATTGTTCAGTCTTGGCACTGCTGATTTTTTTTTATATTTTTATGGAATGTTGAGTAAAATGCATGGTGTTCATGCAGAATGTAAGCTAGAATTTTCTCTTGAATATTCATGACATTAGGGGAAATATAAATAATCCGGGGTTACAAAATTCAATATTACGCCCTTTTTAAAATGTTAGTCTTGAATCAATATTTTTAAAACCATTGTTTTCGAAAAGATCGAAAAATTTCACCAACGTTTGATGTTTTAATATTGAACATCGGACTATTAGCAGCTCGACATTAAAAACTAACTTAATCCACCTATGTGGTTGATGCCTTCCTCACTTTTTACCAAAAATGGGTATATGAGTGGTTTCATCATTTTTTTAGATCCAGAAAAAAAGAACACAATGTATAACTTATGTGGTCATAACTCGAGACAGGGTTGCCAGATCTTCAATGTTTTGGACTCTTTGGAAAGACCTTTCAATTACCTAACAAACGATGGGTCGGATGATGGATCCGGACATCGTTTACATACATTTAAGTGAGATCCGACTTCAAAAAAGTACATAAATATCACTTAAGTGGTCATAACTCGAGACAGGGTTGCCAGATCTTCAATGTTTTGGACTCATTGGAAAGGCCTTTCAATTACCTAACCAACGATGGGTCGGATGATGGATCCGGACATAGTTTGCATACAGTTAAGTGAGATCCGGCTTCAAAAAAGTACATAAATATCACTTAAGTGGTCATAACTCGAGACAGGGTTGCCAGATCTTCAATGTTTTGGACTCATTGGAAAGGCCTTTCAATTACCTAACCAACGATGGGTCGGATGATGGATCCGGACATAGTTTGCATACAGTTAAGTGAGATCCGGCTTCAAAAAAGTACATAAATATCACTTAAGTGGTCATAACTCGAGACAGGGTTGCCAGATCTTCAATGTTTTGGACTCATTGGAAAGGCCTTTCAATTACCTAACCAACGATGGGTCGGATGATGGATCCGGACATAGTTTACATACATTTAAGTGAGATCCGGCTTCAAAAAAGTACATAAATATCACTTAAGTGGTCATAACTCGAGACAGGGTTGCCAGATCTTCAATGTTTTGGACTCATTGGAAAGGCCTTTCAATTACCTAACCAACGATGGGTCGGATGATGGATCCGGACATAGTTTGCATACAGTTAAGTGAGATCCGGCTTCAAAAAAGTACATAAATATCACTTAAGTGGTCATAACTCGAGACAGGGTTGCCAGATCTTCAATGTTTTGTACTCATTGGAAAGGCCTTTCAATTACCTAACCAACGATGGGTCGGATGATGGATCCGGACATAGTTTACATACATTTAAGTGAGATCCGGCTTCAAAAAAGTACATAAATATCACTTAAGTGGTCATAACTCGAGACAGGGTTGCCAGATCTTCAATGTCTTGGACTCATTGGAAAGGCCTTTCAATTACCTAATCAACGATTGGTCGGATGATGGATCCGGACATCGTTTACATGCATATAATTGAGATCCGGATATTTGTGAAAACACATTTTTATGCATAACTTTTGAACTACTTATCGAAACTTCAAACAATTCAATAGCGATGTATGGGACCCTAAACCAAGTCGAATGCAACTGGTTCGATCAAAATCGTTTCAGTCAGTGCTGAGAAAACTCAGTGAGAATTTTGGTCACATACATACATACACACACACATACACACACACATACACACACACATACACACACACATACACACACACATACACACACACAGACATTTGTTCAGTTTTCGATTCTGAGTAGATATGTATACATGAAGGTGGGTCTAGGAGCTTTTAATAGAAAGTTCATTTTTAGAGCAGGATTATAGCCTTACCTCAGTGAGGAAGGCAAAAAAGGTGGTTTGTTTGGGTGAGACTTAGAAAACTTCAATTTTCGTTTTTCTTTTTCTTAAAGCCTCTGCATCTCAGCAACCAGAGGTCCAATCTTCAATGTCTCTTAAACAATTTCATAAGAAATTTTCTGTATTTTTCAAAAAAAAATTTTTTGGGAATGGTCATGCATCACTTATAATAACTATTTTTGAAAAATCGAAAAACTGCAAATATTTCGCTTAAATCAAACTTTGGGTCGCTATATTGTGAAAATGGAGCCCTTTATCAAAAAATCTGTAAAATACTTTTTGATTGCAAATTCAATTTTGAATTAAAAAATTTGCCCATTTTTTGTATGAAATTTCGATGTTTTCCAGCAATCACTACTTTTTCAAAAATTCATAACTCGGCGGCACATTCTTTGATCATAATTCTCTATGGCTCAAAAGTTGCGGGTTTTTTCCCCTATAATATATCAAAAAATCTCGAAAATCAAAAAATACGTAAAAAATACGGCACCAAATTGATCGGAAAATTCACTCAAAAGTTACAGCTGTTTGAATTTATACGTACCATTACCAGCTGCAAAAAAATGTATGGAGTTATTATTTTGAGAATTATTTGGAGCATCGATTGTATTTTATCAGCTTTTCTACATAAAATCACCAATTCAAATCATTTTTTCATTGCCTGTTGTTACGTACATTCAATTTTGCAGCCCAAAACCAGTTATTGAATTGGAAAAACAAAATTCTTTCCCAAATTTTCTTTTCTTGATTTGTGTGCACCTACGTCGAAGACCAAGTTTGTTTACTTTTTGCTCTTTGGTCTGACAGTCTTGGTCTGACAGATTTGGTCTGACAGCTTTATCATGGATTTTGGTCTGGTCTAGAGGAGTGATAGGACACAGCACCTTCCTGGAATGGAAATGCTCAATGGAGCACTTCCATTCGAGCAGTTTTTGCTTTTTTCTACAATGTATTTCTTATGGAGTGAACTGTCAAAAACTGCTCGACTGCGGGTGCTCCATTGTGGTATATTTGTATACCTCGCACTGGAAGGACTACAGACTCAACCGGAAGGATGACACCAACTGTTGTCAATCGAACGGGGTCACTTTTTAGTTTGACAACCTCTTTACACAGAGCTTACACTTACTACCAAACGGTTTTTTGATAGTGTTCGTGAGCACCGTGTAAAAAGTGACAGTTCGTCGCTTTTTAGTTTGACTTTGACCAACCAACAGGGTACAAACTAATAAAGTATCAAACGAAAAAGTGACCAACTACCGGGGGTTGAGTGTACAACGAAAAGTTTGTGTCCTTCTGCAAGGTGCCCTACTACGCCGTCTTCAACTACTTCCGCCTGAAGCAGCACGACTTCGCACCCAAAGTGGACATCGAGGAGAACTACGGCTATCTGAACATTTGTTGTGGCGCTCTGTCGTACGCCATGTTACCCAAAAACTTCCCGCTCATCTTGGGCGTTACCGGAACTTTGACAACGTTGAACCAGCAGGAGAAAACGGCCATCGAACGCATGGCTTTCTACCTAAGGTACTCGCGATTGAGTGTGTAGTAGTACGGTTGTCAAAATCGTTATCTCTGACTCTCTCACTCCACTGACACTGACATTGTTTATGTTTTGGTTTTCCTGGCACGGTCCATTGTTCGTTTGTTATTGTTTTGGTTTTAGTGGCACGGAGTCATGCACTCACACTAATGCAAAGCAAGATCGCGAGTACCTATGATATACAGCTTTGCATCGAACGGTTGTACAACATCCGCAAGAGCTCGGTGATGCCAACCTTCTTCGGATGTTCCAACATCGACTTCAATCCGCTCGAACACTTCACCAACGCGTCCACCAAGCCCGGCTGAATGAGCGCAATCTTCACCCAAGCTCACGCCGCCATCGGATCCAAGCGTGCCGTGATTGTGTTCTTCCAGGACGACTCCACCCTGGAACGGTTCCAGTCGGCGGAATGGGCCGCGGAGTTGACTACAAGTCGAACGTGGCCGTGGAGAAGGATGGCGGCGTGCACGTCATTCAGACGTTCTTCTCGCTGGACTCGAAGGAGAAATCGCAAATCCGGGGACGGACCGCGCGGAAAGACAACAAGGAAAGTTACGAGCTGATCGTGTGCGATGAGCACTTGAAGCTGCAGGGACTGCTGAGAGGTGAGGTGAGTTACGCCACGCTGGATGCCGTTCGGATGGAAATGGCACTGAAAGAGCACGAGGACGTGGCGGAGAATATCCGGTGGGAGTCCAACGATCATCAGACGACGTTGGCTTATTTGCAGTCGTTTTTTAGGTGAACGAAGGATAAGTGATTAGTTTTTAGGGAAAATACCAAAATAAAGAGCGTAAATTTAAGAAAAAAAAGTATTTGTTTCATATTAAAGGCTGAAAGAAATGTGAAAACAAATTAGGTTAAATGAGGTTAGATATTCTGACAGGTACGAAGATCTTCGTCTATTTTAATTCACACAGCATAACATAAATAACATACCAAGGTTTTATATCAGAAGAACCGAAACAAAAACAAACGAACAATGGACCGTGGCAGGAAATGCAAAACATAAACAAAGTTAGTTCCCATCGAAGTGTCACAGTCAGAGATAGCGATTTTGACAACCACACCACTCAAGCTGCTCGAATCCAACGTCACCAGCTATCGAGAAGGTATAAACAATGGAGCATTTCCATTCGAACAGTTATTGCTTTCATCTAAATTGTATTCCTTATGGGAGAACTGTCATTTCTACCACTCGAATCGGGTACTTCATAAATCGGCATTGTCGTGCTTGTCTTGTCACACGTGCATTTTGGGCTGAATTGAGTTAAGAACGCCAGTTTTTACCGCTCTCAATCATATGAAGAAATTTCAATCTTGTCGTGCTCTCTTGACACACACTGCAAATTGCTGTAAGGGCGACAACTGGCCAAAGGAATTTCAGGTCAGAACGCGTTTGACACACGTACATGCCCGACTATCTTTGGCAACCAAGTTCAACCAAAATTAGGCCCAATGCACATAACGGTCAGCCAAACAAAACGTGTTTGTTATTGTTTACACTGCGTACTCTATTTTTTGTTTACTCAAGGTCATACATTAAAACGCGTTTTTTTTTTCTCGGAACGTCAAAAAAGGAAGTGTGACAAGATGGCACGATCACGTCGATATGAAGGATTTGGTGTGTAGTGAGCAACCAATCGCTGGCTGATTTGATTTCTTGTCAACGATTCCTATGATTCGATCAACAGTGAATGCGTGATTAGAACTCGCTGAACCGAATTTCATATAACTTGTTTACAAACTTGATCTGTCATTTATCTAGCCACAATTTGTATTATTATTTTTGTTATCAACTTCGATTGATCTTAATTGTAAACTCTCTTCTCTCATGCTCTCTTGAAACAGCGAGTGCAATGCAATCGTGGCTCACTCGTGATCTAGATTGAAGAGGAGTTTTCTGTGCGAGTACTCTTCATTGATTTGAATACTTTAAACTGTCAGACAGATAATATTTCAATCTCCAAATTTCGTTCAACCTTGGTCCATTTCACCCCATCCCTCACAGTCGATTCGATGGGACATTTATGGCAAAATGATGGATTTTTCTCACTTTTCACCCCGCAACTCAAACAATAAAGGTCGTAAAAAATGCACGTGAAAGGACACGTGTGTGACGAGAACGCTCGGGCTTTCGCAAATAAAATAATAACAGCGAAATACACGTGTGAAGAAATAAAAGTTCAATGTGTTTCAAAGTGAGCTTTTATTTTATTTTCCCGATCCACCGTGTGATGTTTGCTTCGCGAGTGTTTCGTGTAGTTCAGGAAGTGGGATTTGCAGTGTGTGTGTGAGTAGTTGGTATGAACAAAAAAAAACGAAAAACAACAACAACAATAAAATACACGCGAAAAACAAACGAGATATGTGTTGGGAATGCAAGCCCCGAAAAGAGCGTTGGCAACAAATTTCATTTGATTGGATGGCAAGAGTTTTGAATTGCTTTTTCCCTGTCAAATTGGGGTGCAGCTCGAGGGAGGGGGTGGCATTTTTCATGTTGCCACAAATATTGTGCGAATAATAAAACTGCCAACGAATTCGGGTTGAAATTGCAAAGTGCACTCAAGTCAAACAAAAATTTATTTTAAAACTCATTGCATTAAGCTTTCTGCAATGTGAAAACGATGTCTCATTGAAACTTTTTTAAACCTTTCTGTTCATATTTAGTGTCTCAAGAAGTGATGGAAAAAACTAACATTTGGGCATTGTCTTTCTTTCACTCCTCTTCTTTTCCTCAACTCGCGCCCTCATTGCTGAGTCTCTCTTTTGACGCTCATCTAGAGAAAACATCGAAAGGGATCATGACTTTTCTCTCTCGCGCACGACAGATCGGTAAAATGAAACCGGAAAAATCACCATCTGAATTATTCGACGGAACATTGATTTCACTACTACACTTGCAGGTGTAACGTCACACGTCGAAAAATGGTTTGGGAAATAAATTAATTTCAGTGATGTCTTCAACTGATTTATTTTATTCGAAATGTTCCGGAGTGATTATCTTTTGCGTGTTTCCCTTCCACTCGTTTTCACAGGTGAAAATAGTTCGCAAGCGAAAAATATATTTTTGCGATTATTCCAACTGTAAAAAATAACCTGTAACTATTTTAAAATCTTTTTTTTTTTTGTTGGTTCTAAATGAAAATTTATGGCAGATTCGCAAAGTGCATAAAATTTCCCTTCCAATGTCAAATTCCTGTTTTTTGTTCTAGGTGGGTAATTTCGTTTTTTTTCGGAAAAAATACTAAAAATTTCAGTGTTTTAAAAATATGGGTAACGAATTATCGGGTTTTTTCATACATTTTGTAAGTTATAGCAGATTTTTTGAAAATAAAATTCAAAAAACGACGTATTTTCAGAAAAATACTACACATTTCACATGATCGGGAGTTTTTCAGACATTTCGAAAGAGATGCCATGTATTTGTGAAAATGCTCAAAATTTTCATAAACCTACGTATTTTTGAAAAAAAAATAATCAAAATTTAAGTTTTTTGCAATATGAGTATCAAATGATCGGGATTTTTCATAAATATCGATAGTAAGCATGTGAAATGCTCAAAATTTTTATGTGAAATGCTCAAAATTTTTACAAAACTACGTCTTTTTGAAAAAATACTAATGTCACAAAATGGGTATAAAATGATTGGAAATTTTTCATACATTTCGAAAGATGTTTTTTTAATACTCAAGATTTGCACAAAACTATGTGCTTTTGAAAAAAAATCTCAAGGTTTCAGTTTTCATAATATGGGTATCATATAATTGGAATTTGTTAGTAAAACACTGAATTTTTTTTGTACTTTTTTTTTGAAAGTACGTACCTTTGTGAAATTTTGAGTGTTTTCAAAAATTTGTGTTATTACTCAAGAAATCTATGAAAAAACGATCATTTAATACTCATTGTATAAAAAAAAATTTTTTTGGTATTTTTTCAAAAATACGTAGTTTTGAGAAAATTTTAATTACTTCGTTTTTCGTTGATTACTTTCAAAAGATGTGTGTTATAACTAGGCTTAGTGATTTTCTACGCTCGAAATCCTATGTTTAAATCACAGAAACTGCTTTTCATGCTTCATTATATATTATTCTTCAAAAAACTAAAAAAAAATCACTAAATTTGAATGCGACACAAAAAAAATCTCCTAATATTAAAACAAAATAATCCTTCTGGTTCTCTATAAAAATTTTAAAGCAAAATGTAGGGCACGCGTATTCTCATTTACTGAACTGCTCTTTCATTATTCGACTAATAAAGATAAAATGTTTTCGTTAATTTACTTCTGTTATATCATTTTACTTATTGAATTTAATATCAAAGCAAGATTTAACAATCTTGTCCAGTCAAAATGAGAAAAATTAATTGAATTTTCTGCGACATTTAAAACATTTAACATTTTTTTTAGGGGTTTTAGCTCACTTTTCAAAAACTTAATTTGAAATCAATTTACAAAAATAATATTATTTTTAATAAAATCAAAACTATTATTCTAAATGAAAAAAGGAAACAAAAAAATAGTATTTTTTAACTTTCACGGGAATCATCCACTCAAATAAACAAATATCGTTAAAACTAAACAGGCTCATAAAAATTTGACATATTTTTAAAATGTGATTCCAAAGACAAAACAAATATTTTTCATTTTATCATGAATAAAACAAAGCTTGATTTTTTTTCTTTCAAAAGTAAACCTTGCAAATAAAATAGCAGTAATGTTTTTAATACAGCGAATGAAAATATTACTAAATTTAGTAAATTTCTAAAAAAAAACTCAAAAATCTGAACACATCTTCAAATGGTTTATATCAACTTGACATATATATATATTTAAGCTGTTTAATTGAAAACTAATAAAATTTAATGAAATAGTCTTTTTGGATGAAATATTTATTAAGTTGTAATTAAAAAAAAATGAGAAAATTGAAATTTCACGAAGTTCACGCCGTCCACGTAATCGTCCAAAATCACTCACCCTATATTAATCATTAAACCAGGATATTCAATCGATTAATTCTACAGTAGTAGATAAGATTATTTTTATTCCTTTTTTACTTTGATAAATTATTTTGAGAAAAATCGATACATTTTCACACAAACATGAAATTTTAAGGCCAAATTTCGTGGATTTCACGTTGTCCGCGAAATCGTGAAATTTGTGAAATTTCACTAACCCTAGTTATAACTTTCGAAATGTATGAAAAAAATCCCGATCATTTGATACCCATATAGAAAAAACTGAAATTTTGAGTATTTTTCTGAAAATACGTTAAAAACTTTGAATATTTTCACAAATATGTGTTATCACTTTCAAAATTTATGAAAAAATCCCGATCAATTGATTTTTTGTTAGTAAATTTCCTGTTTTTTTGTAGGCAGGTAACGAAAAATGGCAGAATTTGCGTAAAATAATAATATTTTTTATCAGTTTATATTTTAACAAGCTTGAAAAAAATTCTGAGATACTCTTTTAAAATTAAAAAGCAGACTTTAATGTGACTCAAAACTTTTTTTTGTAAGTGGTAGGCTTCATTATTAAATAAACGATTTCTGAAAAAAAAAAAAAAAAAAAAAAAAAAAAAAAAAAAACAAAAAACATAAACTAAATTTTATGATTTTTTTTCAAAAATGAGTGTCAGTTGGAATATTTTTAAAGGCTACATTTTCTCTTATCAAGCTTTCAGCAATCTTGTGTTTTTGAACTGACAATATCGTAAATTTAAATAAAACGTTGATTTTGTTTACAAATTTAAGTATTCTACGTTTTCCCGTAACTGAGTGCACAAGTGTCATCAGGGAGTCAACGGAACGAGCCAAACCAACAACAACAAAAAAAGAGTGTTTCATGAATTCCGAATTGTGTGCTAAACTTGACGGGCGGAAAATTTGTGGGGATGTTAACACCACCATCAGGTACTCCTCTCTCACTCACACACACACGTACACATGTGTTTGGCATTGTTTTTGACCACGTGGTGGTGATAATTGAAATTTACACTTTGATGGAAAAAAAATTGACCCCGACATGCCTTGTGGGGATTTTCCAAGGGGGTGGTGGCGTGTCATGTGCGGGGGGAAATTGGGACACCCCTAACATTTCTGGGCCACCAGAATAGAACAGTTCGATTTATTTTAACATACAAACACACACACTTGCAAAGCATAACAACCGGCCGTGGGAGTGGGTCGAAGACGAAATAAAATTTATGAATTTTCGAAGAGGGTGCAAATGATATGTAAGAGGCTGGTGGCTTCACTTCTATGATTGAAAAATTGTTTCGCAAGCGCACTTTGACGGAAGTCATTGTCGAAAAGACGGGGGGAGCCACCACACTCAATAAAGTTGAAGTGGGTGCAATCGATACAAGTGCCAGCAGCCGGGTTGGAATTTTGAATGTGATTCGATTGCAATAAATTGATTTTAACGAGTAGACGTTTATCGCTGGGGGGGGCTTTGGGGATGAATCGATTTCATGTCGTCAATAACTGGCTGCTCGAAGCTTGGAATGTAATGTAATTTTGTTTTGACACTTGGGTTGAGCTAGAACAAAGATGTTTTATACCTCTTATATTATAGAACGCGAATTCTAGGTTATTTATTTTTGTAATTTATTAATTGACTTAAATTTTAATCATTTTCAACATTTTCATATTACATCATTTGTTCCTCCATTTATTTCGACAGCTGCAAAAAATGCCTGGCAAATATTCGAAAACTTCAAATACAACATTACTTTGACCTTTACCAAGTAACAATGTAAATTCATTTGGCAGTGGTCAACTTTTGTTCCAAACATTATTTTTTTAAACAGTCTTGAGTATCCTCATCATTGCATAGGGAAAACTAAAAACATACTGAGTCAGTAGACTGAGCTTGTCTTTCGTTTTTGCTACGTCCTTCTGACATTTATACCCTGTTCTCGCCCACACACATTCAAAAGAATGAGCGCAACCCAAAGTCATTCTCACAGTCATTTGACTCTCACCACCTCTTTGAACAGTTCGACCGAAATTCCAATCACTTGGCCCATAACTGCATTCAAATGACTGTCGCCAAACTTACCCACACAAGCAAGAAAGAGATAGGAAAAGAGAGAACAAGAAAGAGTGTTTTGCTCGGCATTCTTTCGTGTAAACTCCGCGTTCTGCCGCTGTGTTCACACCAGCTCAAACTGTCATAATTGCACCAGCGTTTCAAGGCTCTCAAAAGTAATGGTATGCCAGATTTTCGAACTGAAAATATTTTTATTTTTTTCGTAAAGTTTTTTTTTAATATTCTAAGTTTGTTTAAGTTTTTATGATTTTTAGGTGAAATGAAATTGTTTCAAAAAACGTTGTTTTGTGAGTGTTTGTAACAAATCTAAGTTTTTGCCGAAACATGGACGAAATATAGAGTTGTGTAAGTTTTCTGACGACCCTGATCTGCGTGAAATGTGATTATTGTTTTTCAAGTTAAAATCAATTCCTGAGTTTTTTTTTTAAAAAGGTCCTATAAGCTGTTGTGTTTCATACGTTTATAGGACCTAATAAAAAATATCTAGAGCTGTAATTGTGTCAAATAACGATCAACTTTGCGGAAAGCATTACAACTCGAGGAAAAATAAATTTAAAAAATACTTATGTACCGTCAGTGAGGGTGACTATGGGTCAAAAAACGATACACCTCTCGTAATTTCTTAATAACAAAAATAATTTAAATAACATAGAAAATCTTTCAACGTAGGTTTGTTCTTAGATAGTTTACTAACATTTTCCCCAAAATATGGTGGATTTCGATGAAAACTACCTTAAATGCCAATAGATTGAAAATTGACCCAATCTCACCCCTTAGAGGGGGTGACATTGGGTCAAATGACACTAAAATGATGCTCGAATACAACGATATGGTAAAAACAAGTAATCCAACAGTGTTTCTTGTTCGAGGGAATCGTATTGACACGCTACAATGTTTGAAGTGGAGATTTTCAAACATTTGGGTAGTTTTCGAGCAATTCTAACAAAAATATTACAAAAATGATTTTTTGAGAGGTCATTTTTGGCCAAAAACGTACCCCAAATTTAGGCATCTGCCAAAATAACAGGATTTGTTCTGGGAGAGAGATTTAGAAATAACCTGAGAAATGATAAAATCCGTAAAAAATCACTTTGACCCAATCTCACCCCCCAGACCCAATGTCACCCCCACTGACGGTATGCTTTTTATGTTCATTAAGATACTTTGTACGAAATAAATATTATTATAGTTTTACTAAATTTAATATTATTTTGTATTAATCAAGCATACCAGTTTTTTTTTTTTTTGTTTTTGATTACAAACCTTGACCATAACTGACAGCTCGCACCACTTAGTTCCGAATATGTAGGATGACTGTATTGTAAACGATCATCCAAAATCGTTTTTTTTTTTTTGCTTGAATGGAAAGCCAGTGGCATTTGAGGACCTGGATTAGATATGAAAAAATCTCAAGAAGGTCGAAGCCAAGATCATCATTTTTTTGATAACTTTGAATTTAATTGTTTATGAAATCATTGGGGTCTTCTCCATCCAGAAGCATTGTTTGATTCCGTCTGGATAGTCGGCACTGCAGCCTTATTCTTGTAAAAGACATATTCCTTATGATTTCAGAAAATATATTTGTGTTGAAAATGTACAATGCACATCCTGGAAATATTTATGCTGCTTTGATTCATCAAATTTCGACAGCAATAAAAACTATGTCACGCTAAAGCTTGCAAATAGCTACTTGCTTTGTTTTTGTTTACAACTGCAGTATTGGGGATCATTTGGAAATCACGTAACGCATTCTCTCTTTTCAGCACCCAGATCTTACTATACAGTTTCTGAAAGAAATTCTCTAGAATTTCACGAAGTATTCGACTTTTTTTATTTCGTTTTTTTATGCAATTTTGTTCATCAATACATTCCCTATGTCAAAAGAACCCATTTTGCATTATTAATTTTTCCATACAATTTGTTAGATCTGTTCTTCCGAAACGGGCATGTTGATTTTCTAAAACTGTATCTTGAGAATATTCTGATCGATTAGCTGTATTCGGACATCTTTTGTGCTAGAGATTAGGATGGTGCTAATTCTGGCACCGGAGATGCAATTTTTTGATAACATTGTGATTTGTGGATAAAATCTAAAAAAATCGAAGAAATTCAAAAAACAAATCAAAATCAAATTTGCAATTCAAATGATATTTATTTATTTTTCAATGTGCACCGTTTACAAGTTATTAGTAAGTAAAGTCATTTTCGATTTCAAATTTGGTTATGCATCTTAAATATAATATTGAAAAATTTGTTTGACAATAATAAAAAAAACCGAAAATAATTACTTAAAAAACTTCCGGTATAGGACATGTCACACAAATTTATAAATTTAAAAAATACGTATTTAAGCAATTAATATTTGAGTGATAAAAAGTAAAATTGGAAAAAAATCGTGCTCCAGTAAAGTCTTTATGCATACTTACAATTTTCCCGAACACACCAAATTTTCACATGACCATTTTGTATGACCAGGCCATAAACTGTACGGACACGGAGAAAAAAGAGCTCACAAAATCGTGAACAAGCGTTCATGAAAATGAGAACCACGAACAAAGTGTTCAAATCCCATGGTACGATTTTGAAAAACGTACCATGGCATTTCTTTTTGGAACTCTTTGTTCTCCGTGGAGACTTGTATGAAGAAAAAATATGATGCTAAATGGCTTCTCTGACATGCATGTATTCTTTCAAATAAAAAAATACAAAAAAGTCGATTTGAGAAAACGCAGATAATTACTCAACAGGATTAAAGTATGACCGAGCCACGTAGCCCAGTGGTAACGCTTCCGCCTCGTAGATCGGGGTTCAAATCCCGGCTCGGACCAACACAACTGGTGATCTTTTCCCTTCTGGAATCGATTGCTAAGTAAAGGGAAGGTAGTGTATCGTCACAAACTGAACCTTATCACGACACCTTAGGGAGGCGACCTATGGAATGTTAACATTAACCTTAACATGTTAACATTAAGTTGAGAATGAAACTGCCACTGAATCCGCTTTGTAGATGCCGGCCCCGATACTCTTCAAGGGTGTTCCCCTCAGGAACTGGGAAAGATTTACTTTTTACTTACTATGAAAGTAAGTGTTTTTGAGACTTGAGAGAGTTGATTTGTAAATTTTGAATGTACAATTATTCCTTAGATTGGAACATTTTACGATAGTTTCTTTTTTTTAAATTGAAAATCTTACGCCTATTTGCAAAGTTATTGCGCGTATTCCCGAAAAGGACACGCGGCATACCAGTCTCGAAACGACGCTCCGCACTTTCGGCAAATGCGCGCTGTCAAATTGCATACTGTGCGTTTTGTTTTTGTTGATCTTCTTCTTTGAATTGCATGGCATTATTGCCGGGAATGTTTTTTATTGCACCAAAAGTGGAGAAAATCGATGGCAACAGTGTCTGCGGCACTTTCTGAAATGCCGCGCGGCGTGTACCTTCGAGAGAAATGGACAATGTCGTCTCTCAACAATTTGACGCTATTTTGGTGATGTAAAGAAGGCCTCCAATTTCCTGTTTGCTTAAGCAACCAGATTTTCGGCAGTATTTCAAAATCAAAATTTGGTAAAAATTAGAATAAAAAATTAAGCATTTTTTAAAGAGTTTAACTATGTTTTTTTTTCTCAGAATAGTCCTAATCAATACTAACATATATTAATCCGATCCAATCATGTTTTTTAATATTTCAATAAACAGAGAAAAATCAGTTCCCAAAATCGGATCCAAAAATTGGGGGACCGATTCCGGTTTGGCATGGATCAGTTCAGCCATTTGTTATTTTTTTATAGTGAGTCAATTGGTTAAAATGAAGGTGACTACGAGCTTTCTGTGAAAACATTATGAAAAAAGTAGGATTATTGCCTTTTTCAGTAAAAAAGGCAGATATTTTTATGAGAAAATGCAATATTTTGCATCAAACTTTAATTTACCATTTGAAATAAGTTGGAAAAAGCAACAAAACATGTCAGAGGATCTGTAAATTTAAACAGATGACTCAACTCAGATCGTATCTTCAAATCAAAATATGATTCGAAACAGAAAATCATCAAAAACATATCGATTCATCAATCCAGTTCGCTGAAAAGAGCGTTCAATCAACCGCTACTGTTTCAACGTGTTCGCAAGCATTGATGCACCCCGCCATTGGAGGCCATTTCCGGTTTCATCAGATCAAATCTGGCGGTGGTTTCAATTGGAAACCTCTTCCTGCGGCTGCGGCTTCTGCTGCACCACCGGTATAATGGAATTTAGATTCTAATGCGCGATAGCCGCGTCATCATTTCCCGTGCCGTCACTCTGCGTCTGAGCGGGACGGGCCCTGTCACGATGACAAGGGGAACAATGGGTCTGTCCCTTTTTTTTTCCTGCCCTTCCGGAAAACCGTTTCCAGCTGGTTGTCGTCACTATCACTGCCACACCATCGGCGATGCGATGGTGTTGATGCAGTTTAGTTTAATCAAAAATGTTTTTGGGGGGTTGGGATGCTTGATTTTAAATCTACCAATGGTAATTTTCCTCCCTTAATCATCCGCTCCGTTTCCACATTTGTCTCAGCTTAAATAATGTGTCACTCCATGTGTAGCGGTAATTTTATCTCAAATCTTTAAACAACCCCCGACTGATTACGACGTTCCATCCTCCAGCCCAAATCCTTCAGGACGCGTCACCAGGAAAAAAAACGGAGCAACAGTTCGGCTTTGGCCAAATTTTCCATCCCGCAATGACAGGCGACATTTTCCGCGCAAGCATTTTCGGCACCCATAAAACCGCTTTTAGGGGGCGCTGTGCGCGGAAAAATGGGGCTGTTTTGTGGTGGCGCCTCCTCGCGGGAAATTGAAATTTAGATTCACTGTGTACTACTACTCACTTTTTCCTCTCTCTTTTTTGACGACGGTTTTGCGCTGAATTTTGCAAACATGCACACACCCTCCACCATACGGGAGCTGTACCAGAAATAGACATAAAGACAGGGGAAAATGGTGCCGCCGACATCCCCAGCAGTTCACTCCCGGTGACTTGTTTGGGGGAGGGAAGCCTCGTGAATGGAAAAGCTGTCAGCGACATGCCATTATCTGAAAATCTTTCGCGACCCAGATTTTTACCTTTCTTGCGGAGGGAAACAATAAGATTGGAGAATTATTTTCTTACCTGAATTTCGAGCATTTAATGTAACATTTTCCGCGATTCTTTTTTTTTATGATTCTGTATCTTAAGAAGAAATTTTCTGATAGATTTGGTGTTTTCGGCAAGGTTGTAGGATTACGACTCTTCCGTAGAAAAAATGTAAACGGAAAACATTTTTTTCCTTTTTGTATTTAACTTTTTATGGCTTAATATTGAATTCCCAAATTATGTATTTTACAATTTTCGAAGTTTTTTGATACGATTTAGTGTACAATAAATAATACATATAATACAATCGAAAAGTACTTTACAATGTTTTTTTACATGACCGTTTTCAAGTTATAGCTACTCTGTGCCTAAACAGAGCGGATTCGTTGATTCGAATAGAACTGCCTTCGAATCAGCGAATCTGAATTCGCTGATTGAAAAGACTGAAGCCGTCAAAAGCACGAAACAACGTTCTCGGAAAACAAACAAAGGAGAGCAATTCTCTGAGATTTCGGTCATTCGATTTTTTTTGTATTTTTTAATCCGGCTGAAACTTTTTTGGTGCCTTCGGTATGCCCAAAGAAGCCACTTTGCATCATTAGTTTGTCCATATAATTTTCCATACAAATTTGGCAGCTGTCCATTAGGGTGCCCAGAATATGGGCCAATGTTTCAAAACCTCGCTCCACAAGCCGAAAACTGATCCCTAGGGTATACTAAGCCTCTGTGCAAAATTTGAGCGAAATCGGTCAACATTAACCCATTGATACTCGGGCATGAAGTTTGTATGGGAAAAATCGTCAAAATGTATGGAGAAACGGCACAGTTTCGTAATACTCCCTGTAGGTGGCGTTGCGAGTGTCCAAAGTTTGCCAAACGTGAGATTCTTATGTGAAATTTAATGCTCAACAACTTTGTAGAAGAGTGCAAGACGATCCGAGTTAACCCCAAAAAGTTATTAGGATTTTAGTGAAGTGGTCTCCAACCGACATGGCCAAAAGGCCTAATCCGGTATTGCCACTAAGGAAAGCAAGCATAAAATTGTAATTTTGGGATATTTTTTGTCAAACAAAGAAAACAAAATCAACAAAGTAGCTGAATCTAAATTTAAAGGTTGATAGGCGGAATTTTCAAAAAGACGCAAGACATTCAAGATGGCGGCCAAGATGGCGGCTGTATAGAAAACCCTAAACACAAAGGGTATTATGTGACCTGCAATCGACTACTCAAATTTAACTAATCTTGGGGCTCTAAACACGATTAAGACCACTACAGACTTCCAAACAGACAAGGTTATTCAAACTAAGATGGTGGCCAAGATGGCGGCTGTATAGAAAATCCTATAGATCATGAAATACTAAAATTCTAAAATACTAAAATACTAAAATACTAAAATACTACAATACTACAATACTAAAATACTAAAATACTAAAATACTAAAATACTAAAATACTAACATACTAAAATACTAAAATACTAAAATACTAAAATACTAAAATACTAAAATACTAAAATACTAAAATACTAAAATACTAAAATACTAAAATACTAAAATACTAAAATACTAAAATACTAAAATACTAAAATACTAAAGATACTAAAATGCTAAAATACTAACATACAAAATACTAAAATACTAAAATACTAAAATACTAAAATACTAAAATACTAAAATACTAAAATACTAAAATACTAAAATACTAAAATACTAAAATACTAAAATACTAAAATACTAAAATACTAAAGTACTAAAGTACTAAAATACTAAAATACTAAAATACTAAAATACTAAAAAATCAAAATACTAAAATACTAAAATACTAAAATACTAAAATACTAAAATACTAAAATACCAAAATACTAAAATACTAAAATACTAAAATACTAAAATACTAAAATACTAAAATACTAAAATACTAAAATACTAAAATACTAAAATACTAAAATACTAAAATACTAAAATGCTAAAGATGCTAAAGATGCTAAAATACTAAAATACTAAAATACTAAAATACTAAAATACTAAAATACTAAAATACTAAAATACTAAAATACTAAAATGCTAAAATACTAAAATACTAAAATACTAAAATACTAAAAACTAAAATACTAAAATACAAAATACTAAAATACTAAAATACTAAAATACTAAAATACTAAAAGATGCTAAAATATGCTAAAATACTAAAATACAAAATACTAAAATACTAAAATACTAAAAACTAAAATACTAAAATACTAAAATACTAAAATACTAAAATACTAAAATACTAAAATACTAAAATACTAAAATACTAAAAATTAACAAGATGCTAAAATACTAAAATACTAAAATACTAAAATGCTAAAATACAAGATGCTAAAATGCTAAAATACTAAAATACTAAAATACTAAAATACTAAAATACTAAAATACTAAAATACTAAAATACTAAAATACTAAAATACTAAAATACTAAAATACTAAAATACTAAAATACTAAAATACTAAAATACTAAAATACTAAAATACTAAAATACTAAAATACTAAAGTACTAAAGTACTAAAGTACTAAAATACTAAAATACTAAAATACTAAAATACTAAAATACTAAAATACTAAAATACAAATCAAAATTCATAATCATAATTAGAGGGTGACGAGCGGGAATTCCCGGGAAATTGTCTATTTTTGGACCTCTCGATTCCCGGGAAATTCGGTCGAGACTCCCGGGAAATTTCATACTTATAAATTTCGAAGCAAAATTATATAAACTAATCAAAAAATTCTTTGAAAAATTCTAAATTGTTTAGAATATTGGAAGTTCAATGTTCGATGTCCAAGTTCGAATAAACTAATGCTTCTCTGATCTTCTTTTTAAAAAAAAAATAAAATTTAACTTGTCGAAAATTCCAATAACTATAATTGAAAGAAACCAAAAAAGAGAATTTGGACCCCAGAATTTATCTTAAAGCATACTTAGCAGTTACACCCCAGAAATGAAATCTGAAGTTTTTTTTTAATTATTTTTATATATTATTTCTAAGAAGGAAAAGCTTTTTCAAAATAAGTTCAATTTCCATATCCTTTCTCGAGCAAAGCGGTTCTCATAATCTGTTTTCGCTAGGTCCTTGTTTTCCCTAAGTCTCTAGGGTAATTTCCTTTTTCGATGTCAAAAAGTCATTTTGTGTTTCACGTCACCTCAATATTCAATTATATTTTGGAAAAAAACATTCTATCAATCTTTGTAATGTTTACGGTTCACCAATTGTGAACATTCAGATTTTCTTGATAATTCTAAATATTTTTTCAATCAGTATTTACAGTTGACCTTTAAAAGGAAAAAACAAGTTTAAATTGTTGTTGTTTATCATATTGCAAATATTCCGGTACTGGAAAATTATATATTAGTTATTTTTTTTTACTTCACAAAAATCTAATTAGTAGTTAAAGCAACCAGCTTGTGAATTTTTTGAAAAATCACACAGTGCGAATAATGATTCTTTAACATATTAAACTACAATTTTGAGTCCCAAATAGCACAAGAAACGATCTGGTATTTGCATACTAATAAAAAAATATCAAAAGTTAGACATCGTTCCTAAGATAAAAAGGATACTGAAGTTAACGTTCCATAGAATAAGTATGATTAAATGTAACTTAATTGATTGAAAAGAAGCAATATTATTACATTTCCTTTAACATTATTGCCACTATTGGCAAAGAAAAAAAACTCCCGGGTCCCGGGAATTCCCGGGAAATGGCCAAATTTAACTCTCGATTCCCGGGAAATTGAAAATCTCGAGAATCGTCACCCTCTAATCATAATCATTAGTCTGGGGCACTAGAAAAAATACTGCATTCTTCTTTTTACTTAAAGTCTAGGAAATGTTAGTAAAAAACACTGCCAAAGCTGACCCCTAAAAAATACATTTTTAAAAACATTGACGAAGTCACTCACAATAATCAAGTACTTCCAACCCACACAGTATTTAAAATTTAAGGGCTCTTCTTTCCAATGCTTTTTAAAGATCAAAAATTTGTTGAACAATGGATTTTTGGCGATTTTTTAAATCTAATCCCGTCTAAAGGCGGGGTTGGGTTGTAGAGGGATAACCATGTCTGTTTGGAAGTGTGTGGTCTTAATCGTGTTCAGAGCCCCAAGATTAGTTAAATTTGAGTAGTCGTTTGCAGGTCACCTAATACCCTTTGTGTTTAGCATTTTCTATACAGCCGCCATCTTGGTTTGAATAACATTGTCTGTTTGGAAGTCTGTAGTGGTCTTAATCGTGTTCAGAGCCCCAAGATTAGTTAAATTTGAGTAGTCGTTTGCAGGTCACATAATACCCTTTGTGTTTAGCATTTTCTATACAGCCACCATCTTGGCCGCCATCTTGAATGTCTTGCGTCTCTTTGAAAATTTCGCCTATCAACCTTTAAATTCGGATTCAGCTGGATCGATTTAGTCTAATTCATACTTTGTTGATTTTGTTTTCTTTGTTTAACAAAAAATATCCCAAAATTACAATTTTATGCTTGCTTTCCTTAGTGGCAATACCACTTCACTAAAATCCTAATAACTTTTTGGGGTTAACTCGGATCGTCTTGCATTCTTCTACAAAGTTGTTGGGCATTAAATTTCACATAAGAATCTCACGTTTGGCAAACTTTGAACACTCGCAACGCCACCTACAGGGAGTATTACGAAACTGTGTCGTTTCTCCATACATTTTGACGATTTTTCCCATACAAACTTCATGCCCGAGTATCAATGGGTTAATGTTGATCGATTTCGCTCAAATTTTGCACAGAGGCTTAGAATACCCTAGGGATCAGTTTTCGGCTTGTGGAGCTGGGGGTCATTTTTTCTGGGCACCCTACTGTCCATACAAATATGATATGTGAAAATTCAAAATTCTGTATCTTTTGATGGAATTTTCTGATCGATTTGGTGTCTTCGGCAAAGTTGTAGGTATGGATATGGACTACACTGAAAAAAATGATACGCAGTAAAAAAAATGTTGGTGATTTTTAATTTCACTTTTTGTCACTAAAACTTGATTTGCAAAAAAAACACTATTTTTATTTTTTTTTTTTTTTATATGTTTTAGAGAACATATAATGCCAACTTTTCAGAAATTTCCAGAATGGGCAAAAAATCTTTGACCGAGTTATGATTTTTTGAATCAATACAGATTTTTTCAAAAATCGAAATATCGGTCGCACAAATTTTTCAACTTCATTTTTCGATGTAAAATGGAATTTGCAATCAAAAAGTACTTTAGTGAATTTTTGATAAAGTGCACCGTTTTCAAGTTAATACCATTTTTAGGTAACTTTTTTGAAAATAGTCGCAGTTTTTCATTTTTTAAAATTGGTGCCCATGTTTGCCCACCTTTAAAAAAAATATTTTTGAATAGCTGAGAAAATTCTCTATATTTTGCTTTTTCGGACTTTGTTGATACGACCCATAGTTGCTGAGATATTGCCATGCAAAGGTTAAAAAACAGGAAAATTGATGTTTTCTAAGTCTCACCCAAACAACCCACCATTTTCTAATGTCGATATCTCAGCAACTAATGGTCCGATTTACAATGCTGAAATATAAAACATTCGTGAAATTTTCCGATCTTTTCGAATATAATATTTTCAAAAAATGTAAATCAAGACTAACATTTCAAAAGGGCGTAATATTGAATGTTTGGCACGTTTGAAATGTTAGTCTCGATTTAAAATTTTTGAAAATATTTTTTTTTTTGGAGAAGATCGGAAAATTTTACGAATGTTTCATATTTTATCATTTTAAATCGGACCATTAGTTGCTGAGATATCGACATTAGGAACAGTGGGTTATTTGGGTGAGACTTAGAAAACATAAATTTTCCTGTTTTTAAACCTTTGCATGGCAATATCTCAGCAACTATGGGTCGTATCAACAAAAGTCCGAAAAAGCGAAATATAGAGAATTTTCTCAGCTTTTCAAAAATATTTTTTTCAAGGGTGGGCAAACATGGGCATCAATTTTAAAAAATGAAAAGTTACCTAAAAATGGCTATAACTTGAAAACGGTGCACTTTATCAAAAATTCACTAAAGTACTTTTTGATTGCAAATTCCATTTACATTTTACATTGAAAAAATCTGTAATGATTCAAAAAATCATAACTCGGTCAAAGATTTTTTGCCCATTCTGGAAATTTCTGAAAAGTTGGCATTTTATGTCCTCTAAAACATATAAAAAAATTAAAATAGTGTTTTTTTGCTAATCAAGTTTTAGTGACAAAAGTGAAATTAAAAATCACCAAAAAAAATTTTACGGTGTATCATTTTTTTCCGTGTAGTCTATATCCATACCTACAACTTTGCCGAAGACACCAAATCGATCAGAAAATTCCATCAAAAGATACAGAATTTTGAATATTCACATATCATTTTTGTATGGACAGCTGCCAAATTTGTATGGAAAATTATATGGACAAACTAATGATGCAAAATGGCTTCTTTGGGCATACCGAAGGCACCAAACAAGTTTCAGCCGGATTAAAAAATACAAAAATTAAAATTAAAGAAAAAAGACCAATTCCGTAGAGAACTGCTCAGGAGTTGATCTGTAATGTAATATTTCCAGAGATTAAAGAAAAGCTGTCCAGCTATGAAATTTTTTTTGAAGAGCTGATAAAATTTCCCAACATTTTCTCTTTCTGAGATACAGCCTAACAAAGGATTCAAAATGATTTGGGATTGACGATATCTTGAAAACTAATGGTTAGATTTTCAATGTCAAACTTCTGATATTGAAATTTCTGTAAAATTTTCTGACCTTTTCAATAGAGAATTTTTTTTTAAATCAAGTTCATCGATTAACATCCCAACGCCCAAGGCTCCAAAAAAGTTGGAACGGTAAATTCAACTCAATGGTTCTCGGGCATAACTCAACCAATCAAGATGATTCTTCTTTCCAGTGATTTGTTAGCATGTCTAGATGATTCTAGACCTTTGCAGAACTTAATTTGATCAAATCTGTAATTTTTGCGATCAAAAACATCGTTCCAACTTTTTTTTTCGAGTGTAAAAAAAATTCGCCCAAAATTCCGCGGAGGCAGTCGTTTAAAAAAAGTTGGAACGATGTTTTCGGTCGCAGAAATTACAGATTTGTTCAAATCAAGTTCTGCAAAATTTTAGGATCATCTAGACATTCTTACAAATCACTGGGAACAAGAATCTTCCCGATTGGTTGAGTTATGCCCGAGAACGGGCGTTTTGAAGTTACCGTTCCAACTTTTTTGGGAGGCTTGGGCGTCCGTGTAAGTTGGACATGCGTTGGGCGTTCCAGTGTTAAAAAAGTACCTAAATAAATAAGTTTTATTTTTTATTTTATATTTTTTACAAAAATATAAAATTATTCAGGTATTCCTCTCTAATTTAGTTCTTACATTTTGTCAATGCTGGTATGATTATTGGTATTTAACATTCTAATCCTTGGAGACCAAGGGTTGGTGTTGTGAACAACTTGTCATGTTAGACAAAATTATATTGATACTCTCATGCAGTGCTTACGAAATATCAACTTTGTTTGTGATAGGTGGCAGAACAGTCCAATCGTCTTCACCACCACCACCACCAGTTTGGCTTGCTTAACAACTCTACAGAAAAAGCGGTAAAATTGGCATGGATTATGGTCAAATTTTCACTTATCTGAAAATCTTCATATAAAATTAAGGTTTCGTGTAAACTATTTTGATAGCTGGAAAATCCCACCTTACCTTACTTCATTTACAAACCTTGCAGAACAACCTGATTTTGACATTCTACTTTCGTTCGTTTCACGTACTCACACAGTCTTTGACCTACCTCTAGAAATACATTCGCTCAGAGAACGGTCGTTTGACATTCTACCGAGATTCCGATCATCTCTCCCATGGTCGCAATCAAGTGGCTTCTGTCACCACACAGCAAACACAACAAAGAGAGAGACGAAAAACGAGAGAAAGAGCACGTTGTTTCGTTCGGGCGGCTGCTTGAGAGGTTCTCATTTTTCGTTCGTTTTGACTTTGTTTACCGACCGTCGCCAAGCAATAACGATCATAAAAGGCGCTGTGTGTGAGCGATTCAATTTCGATTTCGAAAATGATCGCTGACAGAAAGCTCTTTCAAGTGTCGGGCAGCCACACTCAGTGACAGATTTATTTTCAAGCATTGACTCTCATGTAATAAATAACATGAGAAAAATGAGCAGGAAAAATAAGGTTATTTGATTGTCAACAAGATAGGATCGGTTTTAACCCATTCCTCAGAATGACTCACAACCCAGAAAAAAGGATTCACCAGAATTAACCACTTCCCAGAAATGAATATTGATGTTGGTTTGGTAAAAAAGAGTAAAGTTTTGCGAGAACTCCGAAATTAATGGAGATTCGCCCTTCTTTTTAAAAGATTTGAGGTTTAAAAGATATTCAGATATGAAAGATTAAGAGCAAGGGTCCTGATTTTCGGTTTAATGAACATTCACTCATCGCCTAGCCATTCGTCGCCTATTCCAACCCGCTAGCATTCATGAGCGAATGAGACTCGCAAGCAGCCAGCGAGTGGCCCGAACTGTTCACGTAGCGAACAAATACATCGTGAAAATATTTGCCTACTCCGTCGCTCGACGACACTCATACACTAACATGCTCAGCGAAGACTTTTTGTCTTCACGCCCTCAGTTTGCCATCAATTTGATTTTTACTTGGTGGAAGTTTCTTTGAATGGTGTGTATAATGTTATGAAATCAAAATAAATGCACAATTTAATTGATAACATTGATTTTAAGCAACCCAAATCAATGAGTATAACGCAGTGCATCAGAGAAAAATGTTTTCAGTTCAGAGTTCAGAGTGATCGGAGACGTTCGGCCTGCCTGAGCCGTTCGGAGACTGAGCCGATCAGAGTGAGAAGGAGAGTAGAAGAGAGAGTGTTCGTGAGCGAATGGTGTGAAAGTGACAAACGGTAGGAATTCATCAGGGCAGTATCGCGTCGTCTGCTGTTTGTGCTCGCGAATGGAGTGGTTGATTTTGAGCATTCAGAACCCTTGATTAAAAGATTGATGTTTTAAAGATTTGAAGACTTGAAGATTTGAAGATTTGAAGATTTGAAGATTTGAAGATTTGAAGATTTGAAGATTTGAAGATTTGAAGATTTGAAGATTTGAAGATTTGAAGATTTGAAGATTTGAAGATTTGAAGATTTGAAGATTTGAAGATTTGAAGATTTGAAGATTTGAAGATTTGAAGATTTAAAGATTTGAAGATTTGAAGATTTGAAGATTTGAAGATTTGAAGATTTGAAGATTTGAAGATTTGAAGATTTGAAGATTTGAAGATTTGAAGATTTGAAGATTTGAAGATTTGAAGATTTGAAGATTTGAAGATTTGAAGATTTGAAGATTTGATGATTTGAAGATTTGAATATTTTAAGATTTGAAAATTTGAAGATTTGAAAATTTGAAGATTTGAAGATTTGAAGATTTGAAGATTTGAAGATTTGAAGATTTGAAGATTTGAAGATTTGAAGATTTGAAGATTTGAAGATTTGAAGATTTGAAGATTTGAAGATTTGAAGATTTGAAGATTTGAAGATTTGAAGATTTGAAGATTTGAAGATTTGAAGATTTGAAGATTTGAAGATTTGAAGATTTGAAGATTTGAAGATTTGAAGATTTAAAGATTTGAAGATTTGAAGATTTGAAGATTTGAAGATTTGAAGATTTGAAGATTTGAAGATTTGAAGATTTGAAGATTTGAAGATTTGAAGATTTGAAGATTTGAAGACTTGAAGATTTGAAGATTTGAGATTTGAAGATTTGAAGATTTGAAGATTTGAAGATTTGAAGATTTGAAGATTTGAAGATTTGAAGATTTGAAGATTTGAAGATTCGAAGATTTGAAGATTTGAAGATTTGAAGATTTGCAATTTGAAGATTTGAAGATTAGAAAAATGCAGAATTGTAAGAGTGAACACGAAAAAAAATCAATTCTAAAAATTGTGAATTAAATTCACGAATGCGAGAACCACGAAGGAATATATTCACGTTTTGTAGTGCAAATGCACAATACTCATGAATAAATTCCTTCGTGGTTCTCATATTCGTGAACTTAATTCACGATTCCGAGAATTGATTTTTTTCTGTTAAGATATTGAAAACTAGTAAATCCTTCTTATTCTTAAATAAAATGTATTTTTCTTTTGGTAAAACTGAAATAATTCTGGCGAAAGAATTTCTGGTGAAAAGCATCTCGAGGATGGTATATTCTGAGGAATGATTATTTTGGAAATGAAATTCATAGGAATGGGATAGAACCACTCGTATGTAGATGTCTTAAGAATTATTGATTTTTTTAAAAATATTTGCGTTTTTTTTTGTGTGAAAACAAAAAATTTAAAAAGCAATATTTTTCAGGGAGTAAAATGTTTTATACATTGTTCTCTTTAACCCTTTCAGACCTAAATCTAAAAAAACTAATTTTAATGATGGGAAAATGATTCTTTTAACCATATGATTGAATTACTTTTTTACCTAATTTTAACGTAAACTTTAAAATTTAAAACAATGCAAAACAAAAATTCTCCTAATTCTCAAAGCTGGTATAAAGATTCAAATATATATTTGTTGCAAAAGTCCATTCATGGCCTGGGCTATGATCTGAAAAACAAATCTTTGATTTTGGTTAATAAAAAAAAAATAACTTCAAAATCCTTACTGCACTTTTAGTTGCATTCATCCAGGATTTACTCTCCCCTTCTCCCAGCCTGACTCAACTTGTCGCATTTCCGGCCTGGCTTGCGCTCAGTTGACAGGTTCGGAAAACTGCAGACAGAGAGACTGAATGGAAAAATCCATCCCATCAGCTGAGACGGAGCACCTGCTGGCCTGACATTCTTAGACGTTGTGAATGGCAAAATAAAAAGAGGCAAAAAAAATAAAATGTATATAACGATTTTGAAAGAACCCAAATCTGCCAAAATGGAAAACGATAATGAACGTTGCAGCAAATTTATGGATTCGGTAAAAAAAAGTTGGTTTCGTTCCAGTTCTGTTGAATTGTGGAGGGGGGGGGCTTGGAGGTGACCAATGACACTGATTGACGGGTTTTTAAGTCATCGATTTTCATTAAAAGGGCGGTTTTGGTGGAAAATGGAATTGAGGTGGGTCTGTCTGCCGGAGGGGGGATCCTCGCAAATTTAAAGGTGAAAATTGAGCGCTTTTCATCAAATTGATTTAACGTGCAGAATGGTGGGAAGCTGGTCAGGAAGGGGGAATTGAGTACGGGGAAGGGAAATTATTTGCAGAATACTGAGAATGTGTAATGAGCGGAAATTAATGACAGAAAAGCAAGCAACCTTCACAAATTTAATCACGTTTTTGGTCAGTCAAATGCAGATGAACGAGAAAATTAATGATTTGGAAACGATTTTCATGTACACTAGCGAGTAATTATGCTGAAAGTGCGCATAATTTTCATCCTATAATTTTCTGATTTGATTTAGATCTGATTGGTACAATTTGGGAACAATATGACTTACCTTGATCTTCCCCTCCTCAAAGTGCTCATGCCCGAGCAGCAATTTGAGCCGCGCCACGGACCGTTCGTACCGGCTGTTCACCAGCGCCTTCTTGCCACCGCCGGACTTCCCACTGGAACTCCCAGCGTGGATGGCCGCCGGCGAGGGCAGCACCGACCCCGTTGAGGTCGAGCTCGTCGTCAGCGAGAGGGCAGCCGCCGCCGAAGCAATCATGGCCAGCGGAACCGCCAACTCGCCGCCACCACCTTCAAGCGAGTTTGTCAAATCGCTGGACTCCTCGTCCGACTTGTGGCGCAGGGAAGACTTGGTGGATTTCTTACTGCTAGTGGCGGTCACTGTGGAGGTACTGCCATCGGTGCCGCTGCTGCTGTTGCTACTGCTACCGCTCCCGGAGGTTGCAATGGCCGCCGCCGGTAGGGTTAGAAACTCCAATCTGGACGGGGGCTGTATCACGCCCAGCGGCTGATCGTTGATGAGCCATTCGAGCCGGGCCGCGGGCAGTGATTCGTTTGATATGCATTCGACCTCGAGAAACTCGTCCGCGCCGTAGTACGGCTTCATGTCCACTATCACCGGATCGCTTTTGGGTAAATCTGCGGGGGAAGAAGCGGGATGTTGTTGAGTTTGCAAAACCCTTCAAGCCATGTTGTTGGTTGAGACCCACCTACTACATTTAAATCTCTAGTTACTATCTTAGTGTGGAAGGAGGGTGCCGCCTCGGTCACCTCGCAGCTGTACTTCCCGCTGGTGTGTGGTTCCACGTTGCCCAGGATCACGTGGCTTGCGTTGGAGTGATCGACCTTTAAAAAAAAGTTGCAATGAAATCAACCGTGCAACACCACGTCAAACCCCGTATACTCACATTGACGTTGATGCCCGCCTTCGGGAAGATCTTGATCGACGGGATCTCCTTCGAGGTGTAGCGGAAGAACTCGTGCTTGCCCTTGTACCACTTGACCGAGTACAGGTCCTCGTCGGGCAGGTCGCACTCGCAGATCAGCACCGCCGAGCTGCCCAGCGCCACGGCCTGCGGAACGCGGATGTGGACGCTGTCGAGACCGTACACGGCGTAGGTTACTGGAAAAAAGAAAAGAAAAACAAATTTGTTAGTTTCGTGAAAGGACAGCGGGCCTCTCTTTGAAGTGACAATGTAAACAACAACAGATTCCAGCTCGGATTTAATGAGCCATCCAGCCAAGCAAGGGAAAATGTTTTGGCTTGGATCGGCACGAGTTTGGAATCTTGTTTGGAGACTTTATTCTGGGGAAAGAACAGAGAACCGGTTTTCCAGATGATGAGGGCCGTGTATCGAAGTACACTCAGTTGTGTAAAAAAAAAGTTATTGGGTACACAAAATAAATCCGAAAGTTACATTATTAATTTTTGCCCGTCATTAAACATGTAAATTTGAATGCAAATTGATGTAAATATGCAACAAATCATACGTACTAGTTTACTTGAGATTCATCATTTCCGTGTCTGTGTATGATTAGGATTTTTCAAAAAAAAAAACAGAAAAACACGGTTTTTAAAAAAGGCGCTTGGTTTTAGGACGATGCCAAATCTGTTACTTCAGATATTATTTGTTGTCAAAGGAAAAGATCTAAACTGTTTTTGACTGTGTTGATCGAACTGTTGGTTGCTGAAATACAGCCTCCTGAAGTTTAAATTTTGTGAAAAAAATAGTTTTTTTTTTCGGAGTCATCTATTTATTAAGTCGACGTCGTCGTGCTATCTTGTCGCACCCGCCATTTTGACGTTCCGAGAAAAACGCGTTTTAATATTTGACCTTGAATATTCAAAAACGAGAGCACGCAATGTAAACAATAACAAACACGTTTTGTTTGGCTGACCATTCTGTGCATTGTCCCAAAGTTTGGTTGAAGTTGGTTGCTGGAGTCCCGAGTTATAATTACAAATGTTTACGGTAGTCTAGCTTGTACGTGCGACAAACGCATCCTGACTTTTCTGGCCTGAAATCCTTTGGCCTTTTGTCGCACTTACATCAATTTTCATGGAGTGACAAGATAGCACGACAAGATTGAAACTACTTTCATATGTAAAGTGACAAAAATGCACGGAGTTTTTTCGGTTTTTGTTGAATATCTCAGGATTGAAATCGAATTTTGGGGATCTGTGAAGGTAAAAAGGTGAGGCATTGTGAGCTGCACAAAATGGCGTTCTTAACTCAATTTGGCCCAAAATGCACGTACGACAAGTTAGCACGATGGCGACGAAGTCTTAAATTTTCAAGTCTCAGTATTTTGGAAAGCAGGGGAACAGCATCTAACTTCATCGTGCCTCTTATGTTGCCATATCAGCGCTTTGGCACATTCAATTACAGCTCATAAAAGCGTTTTCAACTGAAATCGAGTGATAAATAGCTCACTAGGAAGTGAGCAAGCAAGTTCCTATCAACAGTTTTACAAAATAAGTTGTTTAAATAGTGAAAAACAGCTAATTGGACGGAGTAAGAAGCGAGTGCTCAACCTGCCAAACATACAAGAATTTCCTCTATTGGTTTGATTTTCAATGTAAAAAATTAAACTTGTATGACATTTTGTCATAATTAATTTAAATAAATACCATAAAACGGGGTGACTTTGATAGGTTTGCAAAATGAAGAGTACAATTAAAATACGTAAGGAATAATTAAGAATCATACTGACCATGTTAGAGAAGTGTTCAAAGTACCACGAGAAGAACTTTTCATAAAATTTTGGAAAGTTTAAAATGTTAGTTAACTATAGTTAAGAGGCAGTATTTGTAAATTCTGCTCGGTTTGTTCTAGAGGTCGTATCAAGTTGCTCCGATTTGGATGAAACTTTCAGCGTTTGTTTGTCTATACATGAGATGAACTCATGCCAAATATGAGCCCTCTACGACAAAGGGAAGTGGGGTAAAACGGGCTTGAAGTTTGAGGTCGAAAAAACATTAAAAATCTTAAAATTGCTCGCATTTCCGTAAAACTTCATCAATTCAAACTCTCGTAGATGCATTTGAAAGGTCTTTTGAAGCACTTCAAAATGGGCCATAGACATCCAGGATCGGCTTGACTTTTTCTCATATCTTTTGCAAATTACTGTTAAAAATTGATTTTTTTAAAACCTTAATATCTTTTTGCAACAGCCTCCAACACCCATACTCCCATAGGTCAAAAGATAGGTAATTTCATGGACTATAAGCCTACGGTATTAACTTTTTGGCCAATCGCAGTTTTTCTCATAGTTTTTCGATTTTTCTACAACAAACATTTTACAATGTTAGTTTTTGCCCTGTAGGCTTCCATAGCGGCACTTTTTGGTCTCAATTTTGTCATATTCAGAATCCTCGGAAAATTTCACGTTAGTTAGAAGTATTGGAGTGGTAAATTTGATTTAAAAAACAATTAAATAAAACATTTTTGTACAAAGAAACCGATCTTATTTACTCTGTGATCAATACGTCAAATGCTGTATGAAGTAGGCGAAAACCTGTTTCACCCCAAATCCAACAAATTGTAAAAAAATATTTTAATTCATTCTAAATGGCAATTTTTCCAATCAAATTTACCACTCCAATACTTCTAACTAACGTGAAATTTTCCGAGGATTCCGAATATGACAAAATTGAGACCAAAAAGTGCCGTTATGGAGGCCTACAGGGCAAAAACTAACGTTGTAAAATGATTGTTGTAGAAAAATCAAAAAACTATGAGAAAAACTGCGATTGGCCAAAAAGTTAATACCGTAGGCTTATAGTCCATGAAATTACCTATCTTTTGACCTATGGGAGTATGGGTGTTGGAGGCTGTTGCAAAAAGATATTAAGGTTTTAAAAAAATCAATATTTAACAGTAATTTGCAAAAGCTATGAGAAAAAGTCAAGCCGATCCTGGATGTCTATGGCCCATTTTGAAGTGCTTCAAAAGACCTTTCAAATTCATCTACGAGAGTTGGAATTGATGAAGTTTTACGGAAATGCGAGCAATTATAAGATTTTTTAGGTTTTTTGGACCTCAAACTTCGAAGCCCGTTTTACCCCACTTCCCTTTGTCGTAGAGGGCTCATATTTGGCATGAGTTCATCTCATATATAGACAAACAAACGCTGAAAGTTTCATCCAAATCGGAGCACCTCGATACGACCTGTTACACATTGGTGAAAAACTCGCTCTTAAGAAAATGTTGATGAAAGTCATTTTTTTAACTTCTCAAAGTGTCATGATTTTCTCAATGAACATGATTTTGAATCGGAAAACGGAATGCATAATCGGATTCTTTGGACAATTTTCCACTAGGAGAAGGTTGAATAAGTTTGTAAATAATAAATATCCAAATTTATATGCAATCTCAATTCAACAAATTTCATGTAAAATGTGAAAACTTGTGTGTCGTGCTTCGAATTCAGTATTAAATGCAATTAAGGGGAACTATACCCTTTCTCTGCCTATTTCTATTATCGGCCTATCAGCACTTTGATCATGAATTACAGCTTAAATAAAGTGTGTTTGACTGTTCCTAAGTAATAAATTGCTCAAATAAAAGTGAGCAAGCAACTCTTCATTGTTGATAAATCTAAAAATGATGATTTAATAGCGGAAAACGGCAAAAAAGATGAGAATTGGTCGAACGGCTTAGTGTGATTAAAATGGGTATATTTCCCCTAAATCGATAATTTTAAAAATAAAAAAATAGTTTTAACAAATTTCAGGTAAAGTTCAGACCTTTTAACTATTTTACCTAAAATTTATATGTTTTTTTTTGTTAAAAAGCTTATAAACTTAGTTAACTAAATATAAACATTGATTTTTTCTTAAAAACTATATCATCTAGTTTAGTGATGGTACATTTAACGTACAAATAAAGTTTGAACATCTTAAATATGATTTTGACAAGAAAAACTACGACTATCAAAGTCACCTCGGAATTTAAACTAAGAATTTTTAACGTAACTATTTTTCTAAACACTATTGCAAAAACTTTGTTTTCCAAAATAGTGCATGGACTTTGTGAGGCCTACCCCAGTACATGTTTTAAAAATATTAATCTTGAGAAAAATATTTATTTTCTATTCATTTATATGAGCCTCAATAACTTGTTTAAAAATGTCTAAAAAAAAGGAAACATATCCATGTGAAATTTTAGATTCATCTAGACATTTTTTTCATAAAAAACATATTTTACAAATTATCTTTAAATCACTACTGCCAACTGAGAAAAATCGGGACTACAGTCTTAATAGGTACATTTGGAAATCGATGTAATTTTTCTTGCTCTGTTCCTGTTTAAACAGTAATCAATAAAAAAAACATTTTGCAGAAAAATTGGCTTAAACACCTGTCCTAATTCGATACATTTGTCCTGATTTTCATCAGATGCCGATGTTTTATGTTCTACATGTATATCGACAAAAAAAAGTCAGAGGATGGTTTGAGCACACACTAAATTTTATTTAAAATTTGTTTTCAGAGCATTAAAATATACATTTTCATGAATCATCAAAACATATTTGAAGACATTTGGTTGTATCATTGCCGAGATACAGCTATTTGAAGTGAGCAGTTTCAAAAATCGACATTGCCTTGACCAAATCGGCTCAAAATTTTGGTGAAGACTCATTAAACCGGTCCTGTGTGCATGACGTAAGCCGATTTTCTAAAACTTATTTTATGAAAAAAAAAAATATGTTTGTGTTTTTCATAAAAAAAAATCGTTAGTTTTTGATTTTTGTAGTTGCTAAGAAAGCAACATTTCAAAATTGGGCTTCGTCATGCACAAGGGATATGTCTTGAGAGTCTTCACCCCAAATTTTAACCAATTTGGTCCATCCCATCTCGAGATATCGTGGCACCCGTAAATCAACTCGGTGTTTCGAGAAAAACGCTTTGAAAGTTTGAAAGTCCGCTTTGCGTACGGCAAAATGTTGAGCTTAAAATCGTCTCTAACTCAGTTTAATTTGAACTTCTTATCGCAACTAGACCCTAAATCGAATCAGATGCGACCGATTTGGTCTACATCGGTTCAGCCAGTGCTGAATGAACTGGATGACATTATTGGTAACACACATACACACATACGCACAGACGGACAGACATTTGTTCAGTTTTCGATTCTGAGCCGATAGGTATACGTAAAGGTGGGTCTACGAGCTTTATCGGAAAAGTTCATTTTAAGAGCAGGATTATAAGCCTTACCTCAGTGGGGAAAGCAAAAAAGTTAATAAAAAATCGGCATGTTTTTTGCTTGTACCATTTTTTCTAAATAGTCCTCATCAATGCCTACAGCTTTGCCAAAGACACCAAACCGATCAGAAAATTATATCAAAAGAAGATATATTTCAAATCTTTACGTACTATTTTTTTAGCATCCAAAATTGTAAGTTTGAGGTAAATAGAAAATTACGAAAAACCAAAGTGCAAAAGATTTTGCAGCGAATTGCTAATGAGAATAGTTTTACTGGTTAAATAATATAATACTTATTTTTCACAATTTCATCTGAAATAAAGTACGGTAAACCGAAGTGAAATTGATAAGTTACAATTTATTTTACATATTATGTAAAATAAATTGTAATCTTATAAATTTTACTCCGGTTCACCGTACTTTATTTCAGGTATCCTTGCAAAAATAAGTAAATTTTTCAATGCGACTGAGTGTAAAAAGTCCTAAGCCCAAAGTTTGTTTGTACCTTTTCGATAGTCTGGCGAAAAATTCGCATGCAACAATCAACAACAAAGTTCTTATTCTCCCTCCCCTCAAGGAGTTCTGAGCGAGGTACGAAAGCACGCATGAATGGGACATTCCGGTGAAAAGTTTGAGCAGCTTTGCCGGAGAAGGCTTTCCACCGGGTGAAGAAAAAACGCGTCGTTATTTTTATTTTTTTTTTTTTGTATTGCTTCAGGATTCTTTGAAGCGCGTGGGTCGTGTGCTTTTATGGCCCCTCATATAAAAAAGGGGGATGCGCTTAGAAAAAAAAGGATGAATGTAAAAATATAAGAATTCGTTAACGGGGGATTCCTTGCAGCTTTGGCAGGGAAATTTACCCTTCTTTTGAGTGGAGTTTATCTTGAGCTAGGTCGATTTAATGCTGGTTTTCTCAGATTTTTATTATTTTCGTGAGACATTTATTCAATGAATAATTTAACTCTTTAAGTATATTTTGTACTATTTGTAAGTCACGCAAGGCACCTATTTTCCAAGGTTAGGTTTAAAAAAAAATCATATTAGTTTATGGCAAGCTCAACTCTAGTGTCATTGCCTTTGCCCACACACAGCTCCTGTTACACCAATCCCCTCGTGAAATTTAATGAAACCTTCAACTACTGTGCACCACAAGAAGTTTCGCAAACAACAACACTCTAAATTTTTGGCTCTCGTTTGCTGCCACGTATAGAAATTCCTACAGTGACCCACTCTAGCCTAAGCCTGAGTTTACCATGCCCTAGCCCTAGTAGTAGTGGGTGTATCCACAGTCATGCTCGAGCACGCCTCCAAAAACAGCATCATGTTTCTTCCCGCAACAGTACCAGTGGCGCGGCAGTTCAGGTGTATAGTGCGAAAAACACATCATTAAAATATCTGCGAAATATCTCAGCTTTCCGTAAGACGAAAAACATGCCTCCAAGATGTTTTGGAAGCATTACCGGCGGGGGATCGTTTTCCCCATCATAACGAGAGGCAGATTTCCACGATTCGGAGACATTTCCTGGAGTCTTGTTGTGGGGGATATTATTTCAATTAACAAAATAAACAGAAACGGCATGTTCCAATTTCGTTATTCAATTCACATGATCACAAAATGAAACATTAAATTGCACAGTTAAGAAAAAGGGAAAATAGTAAAATGTTGTACCTGTTACTGAGGACTGTTTGAGATAATTTTGTTTCAAAAAAAATGCTTGTTATTTCCACCCTCTAAAGAAATGTCAAATTTGATAGGAGTGTCAGCAAAAAGACAAGGGTTGTTATCCAATTTTTTTTTAATTTGCGCATACACATTTTTTCACAAAAATTGGAAAAAAAGTTATTGGATGAATGCGAATATTGTTCTAACAGGTCTTCAAAATTTATCATTTTGGAAAAATACTATAAGTTTGAACAAATTTGAGCTGGCTGGTCAGTGAAGTCATAAAAACTCATTCATTAGTAATAATTAATAACAAATTTGTATGAATATTAAAGTATGCCATAGCAGTATACTGTCAAATATAAGTAAAATAATTACAAAATTCTCCAAATAACCGATAAAGTAGAACATTTATTCTTATATGTTGTCCAAAACAAAAATCTTGAAAGTGTATCATTTGTAATTACTCTTAGCTTAAGGACCCAAGGTAGGCCGGGAAGTTGTGTTGTTCTTCTTCCGTGCTACATTTTTGAACATGTTGCGCAACATTTTGATTGACGTAATGATGTTACGAATACATAAACAGCACATTCACATTTCCCATGCTTTTAGCTAAAATTGTTTCCTACAATGATTGAAAACAATTTTCATTATACAAAAATGCTTATTACATTTGTTACTAATTATCAATACAATCAGTAAGATAATGAGATCAAAATTTGAATACTTTTTTTTTCAAATAATTTCACCAGACATTTTCAAAAACAGCCCGTACTTTATTACTCGACATTTAGGTTATTTGCTTTGAGTACAGCTTATTGGTAACTAATTATAAATTCTCAATATTCTGCTAATGCCATATTGGCCATCATTTCAGATTACCAATAATCAGATAAACCAAATTGATTCGATTCTGCAAAGTGAAATTCTGACAACGATTTCGAGTTCGGTGGTGTAGTCGTAAGCGTGGTTGCTTCTCACCCAGATAGCCTGGGTTTGATCCTAGTCGGCTCAGTTGCATTTTTCGAGACGAGATTTGTCTGATCACGCCTTCCGTCAGATGGGGAGTAAATGTAGGTCGCGGCCTAACCCAGGGGTCCAGGTTTAGAAGTCGTTTGGATCGACTCACAGATTCAAGCCTTCGGACACCCAGTTTCGAGTAGGAATCTTGCAAAAAAAGAATTCTAAGACCATGCTGTAGAGCGAACAATTTATTTATTTATTTGATATTTTTGAAATAATTTTGGAAGTCTGCATCATGGCCTGCCAGAAAAGGCACTTGTATAGGAGCGATTTTTCGTCAACTCACACGAAATCGGAAAAGTTGAATCGACCCCTCTTCGATTTGCGTGAAACTTTGATCCAAGGGATAATTTTT